>NW_017731502.1:192547-199764 GCF_001890085.2 Hipposideros armiger | reverse complement strand
TAATGTAAATATCTTTGTTTTCCGATGGTCTTAGGCGACCCCTGTGAAAGGGTCGTTCGACCCCCAAAGGGGTCGCGACCCACAGGTTGAAAACCGCTGATCTAAGGGAAGGACTCTGATTGGCTCTACTTGAGTCATTGGCTCTACCTGGACTAATTACTGTTGCCAAGAAATGGTGCTGTATGATTGGTTAAGCCTGGATCATATGTTATCCATGGAAGTGTGTAAGGCAGATGGAATCCTATGATTGACAATCCTGTCAGACACATTGATATGTCCCCATAGGTGGCTCCCAATGACTGAGAAAAATGCAATGATTATTTTAGAAAATGAATATGAAATTTTGAAATGTCCAAACTTAAAATATGTTCTGTACATGTTTTCCCAAAGTGGATGGATCACTTCCTTTTAGAAATAATTGTACCTTTGTGAGATCGAGTTATAAAAGTGAGTTCCAAGTGATTGCCAAACCTTGCCTGTAGTCATTCTTGATTGAGTTCAGAAGAAACCCTTCCTAGTGTGATCTAAGGGTCTTGAAAAGATGGAACAGGCACAAATTCTAGATGCCTGCTGTGGTGGCACAGCTGCCATGGCTGCATCACCACCAGGGACTCAGGATGCAGGGTTCAGGGAGCAGCACGGTGCTCAACTACTACCCCAGAGTATTAAACCACTTACCACAGTTCTGGCTAATAAAATTCCCCATTTCTCTCTTGGTTTAGTTCCATATTTGAATCTGTGTGTGCAAAGGCAAAACAGTCTGCAAAATAGCAGACTTAAATAGCAAAAAGCCTTAAAATTTAAGTAAAGGAAAACATTAACTGAAAATTGAAAATTTTAAAGAAAAGCTCCCCTTCTACCCCCCCCCCACACACACACACACGTGATCTAGTCAGTCTTTCTTATGGGGAAAGTATGATCGTCCTACATATTAAGCAAATAAAAGTGGAAATGTGCAAGCTCAAACTTGAATAAAAATAAAGTAATTCTCAATTTTTTATTTCCCTTATTAATCAGCGCACATTTATTTTTGTGTTGTATATTTATTTGTGCAACTGTGATAGTTAAGCTCAGGGCAACTTAAGCGACTAATTGAATACTACCTGAACTCGGGGGGTGGGAATCAGCTTCTTCAAATCAAACATGTGCTTGTACAATTTACACACATCCTTTTTTGGCGTGGGGGTGTTGGACACTGCTAGAGGAGTTTCTCAGGAATCTAATCTTCTCAATGGCAGGCTCCTGCGTTGTCTTTGCCAGTAGTTTAGTTCATGTGGACTCGATGCCAGTTTTCTTCTCCCATATGTGAAATAACAGTTTGGCACATAGCAAACAAAACAGTGACACCATAGAGAAGACCGGGTGCTTTTTAAGAGGTGAAATAGACAAATTCAGAACTCTTTTTTTCCCTCAGGTGAACCGAGTTTAAATTAAAGTAAATGTTGCAAGAGATTACGGTGTTTGTGTGACTCTCAAGAAGTCAAAGGCCGTGGCAATAAAGTATTTTCATTTTATAGAGTTTTTCTTGGAAAGGGTGCACACCATATGACAGCAGAGTACTTAAAACCCGGAGCCTGGTGCCAGTGCAAAATCCAAACATCATAAAGTTACTTCCAAAGCCCAGATATTTATCGGCCCCCTCTCTTGGAACAGAGCATCTCTCAGCTAGTCCAAGTCCGCCAGCTCTGAATCACCTTCCCAGCCTTGGGTTTTGAGTGTGAAGCACCAAGTAAGGCATGTTCTCCAGGAAGGAAGGCAAAGCTATTGACCAGTTGTCAGATGAGTCAAAAACCTCAGACGGCAACATTGTCCCAGTGGACAATTTTTTCTTTAGCAAAAATTTTCCCTTTAACCAAAGAAAGTCAAGGGAGGCCAGCCAGTGGCCCAGTGGCCATTGCTGCAAGCGTTTCTGGTCCTTCAGTCAGTTTTGAGAAGCCTAGAGAGCTTCCCGCTAACAAATAGCCCACCTCTAACCCTCTCCACCTGGGGCTGTGTGCCTTTACCAGAGCAGAAAATTCTGAAGTGAAGGGACCATTTGTTCAGGCTTTCCCCGTTTCCGCAGTGCTCTGGAATCAGTAAAAAGCCTTGTGATGGTGCGTTTCTGCGTCCCCCACTTTACCCGAAGGATCCAGAGGAGGCCCCTGCCTTCTCTCTGGGCTGCTCTGCACACAGAAGACCTCTGAAAGCTTTGCTCACCAGGACTTGAAATTCAGCCTCCTCAGTGAATTTCCACCACAGGTCACTGCCAAGTCACACAAATCTGTCAAGGGAGGCTTCCTAGGAGAGCACCGAGTCCCTGTCCGCTGGGCGACAGCTCCACAGCTAGCCTCCAGGGCTGCCTGGCCAGGCACCTCCCTCCCACTCCCAGAACTAGATTTCACCACCACCTGCTAATGCAGCTAGAGAGAGCGAGAGGTCTTGGTCACAACAGATGATTAGAGCTGATGCCAGAAGGGTAAACAAGTCATAAATTACTCTTAATTCTTCTTGGCTACAGATGCTATTAGTCTTTAGTTATGGAAAAATAGACTGCCTTTAATCTCTTTTATTTATATAATATACGACTTGGTCTTCTCATATGACTATAAATCTCACTTTTCTTCAAGAAGCATTGTGCCCTGTGCAAAGCCTTGTGTAGGCCGCTGCTCTAGAGAACAGACAGGGGAATTAGTACTTACTGGGGACAGAGCTTTAGTTTGGGGATGAAAAAGTTCTGGAGATGGACGGTGGTGATGGTTGCCCAACAGTGTGAATGTACTTAATGCCACTGGGCCAAAAACTTTACAGTGGTTAAAACGGTAGATTCTGTTATGTATATTTTACCACAATAAGAAAATAAATAAAAAGTAGGTTTCTTGCACTTTTTTTTTCTTAAGTCAAGGTTAATTATTTTTTTTGTTATACGTTCCCTGTATGTCCCATAGCAAAATGTAAGTGTATGGTGACTCACCACAAAAACCTAGAATTCTGTATTTCCTTTATTTCACATAGTAAGTACTAAGCTCCTTATTTCACTGTTTTCTCCTATGATCAGGATACTATAGAAGGTTTTGTTTAAGTTAGTGGGTGATTATCCTCTGCAAAAGAAGTAAAAACGGAATCTCAACTAATGAATTGCATGATGCATTTCTGAGTTAGGCCTTAGACCTACGGCCTGTACCCAGTGCCCCTGAATGGCGAGAGCCTTGTTGACTGTGGAGAACAGATTCCAGTCCTGTCTTGAGGCTTGGTGAAGTGAAGTGGGTCCTGGCCTCAGGCTCTGGTTCCTGCCTCTGCCTTTGGCCAGCAGTGTGCCAAGGGGCCAGTCATCTCATCTCTGTGGCTGCAGTCTTTACCTGTGAAATGAGAGTGAAGATGCCTGCCTTTGCAGGGATGTCAGACCCAAACGTGCCAACATTTGTGGGGACACTTAGCACTGTGTGGGGACATAGTCGGTGGTGAATCTCTGCCATCTGCCTTCCCTTGAGGCCACTGTGATAGTCGTAGGGCTTAATGCGATGGATGTCTGAGGTGGGCTCTGCAGAGCCCTTCGTCCTGCATATGTGGGGACATGTGAGCTGCCTCCTAAAAATCTTTTTCTTCCTCTCCTGATACCAGGCCCCTCTCGCGTCACTCACTAGACTGTTCTTCCTCTCTGCCTGCCTTTGAACTGTGAGTTCGTCATAGAAATATATTGATGTTGTAGTAAAATGAGGGGGAAATGGCCCTCCCCTGGCCCGGCACCAGCAGCAGCTGTGGAAACACAGCACTGCTCAGTGTCTGATGGAGTTGGGCCTCTTGCTCTCCCAAGACCCCAAGGCCTCACTGCCTCACATCTCAGAACCACCGCCTTTCCCCTGGGTTAGAATCTCTTTCCCTTGCTTTCTTTGACCTCTCATGCCTTAGTCTAAAGCCAGCAGTAAAAAAAGGTACTTGTTACCACAGACCTGTGTCTTTTCAGTAGGTAGCTTAGCCCTCGTGGGCCTCCTTTCTGGAGGTCAGAAAAGCTTCTGGCAACTGTCACCCTTCCTTCCATGTGGATGCATGCTGTTCCTCCTGGCTCCAGGGGACAGTCTGGCAGCCCTGCATCAGGCCTCACCAAGAGCTAGAAATCAGTTTGTTGAAAGATGAGTATACTTTGATTGATGGTATAATTTATCAGTCTCCCCAAGTTAATAACATCCTTTTGTATCTTGTAAACATCTGAGTGATAAAGTGCTGAGCACTCCTTCCATACCAGCACCATGAGCTCCAGGGGACAGCTAGTCCCAGGCCACTAAGTCAGTGGTTCTCAATCCTTTTATTATTTTTTAACCTTTTAATTGAGGATTATATACTTCATATACAATCAAGTACACAAATCTTAAGTGTACATCACAGTGATTTGTTATCTATACACCTGTGCCAGTACCATCCAGATCAAGATTTAGAACATTTTCAGTACTCCAGAGCCACCCTCAACCCTGCCCCTACTCAGTACCCCCCAAGATAGATAATTAGTATTCTGATGTCTATCACCCTAGATTAGTTTGGGTTCTCAACTTTTTTCCACCTATACTCACCCCTAAATTCCCCTCTTCTGCTTACTATCATTTAAGAATTCAAAATTAATTGTTACCTATTATTACCAAAAAGAAAAAAAGTTGTGGTAATTTTAGAAATGCTTTTGCTGCCCTTCCCTTCTACACACAATCTAATACACTCTCTGTCCCCGCCGCCCCACTCCCAATCAGGTCATGGGGAGGTAGGGTGACATCTGCATCCTTTCTGAGCAATCATGCCCAATCCCAGAATCGGGCAGAGAAGAGAAACAGACACCCTGGATCCTTAGTCCTATTTTCCTGGTGCCCAAACCTCACATTGTAGTGTTTTCTAAGCTGAACAAGAGTGTGGTTCTTAGAATCATCTGATACCCACTGAGCTCCCAGTGTGCACAGATTCCTGCTTTCCAAGTTCTGTCAAAGTAGGATTTTTCTTTGCCCTGATTATGATGTAAGTTATCTTGGGAATGGGGATTGCATTTAAAGGGAAGTATCGCCATTGCATCCCCCTTTCCACATGTTAATGTTGACCATCTTGAGCTGTTTCTCATGAGAAATGTGATGGAAAGATTATTTTTCAGGTGGTAACACAGAAGGCCCCCATTTTGGCATGTACTGCCAATACTCAAATCCTTGTATTTAAAAGTGTAGCTGAGTCTGTTTATGCTACAGTAAAAATACCTACAAGAAGCTATTATTATATTGACATTGGAGCCAAACAGGAAATCAGAGGATTCAGATGTTATCTGCTTTAATGCAATGGGTTTTCTACAAACTTACTTTGCAGCCAATCAGGATAGACTCTACAAAAGGATTTAAGGAACATGTTATTGACATAATGTTTATTCCTTGGGCTTTGCAGGCTACATCGTGTCCCAGAGTCCTGGGGGCTAAAGACAAAGACAGGCTTAGAGCGAGAAGATGAACTTAGAGCAAGAAAGAATTGAGACAGATTCCATCATTATCATGAAAATATCATTATAATATTCTTTGATATTGGGTAGAATTTGGTATCATTTAACAATTATGTATAAGCATTTTTATATGCACAGTATTACACGAAGCACAGTTTGGAGCCTGAAGGGAAAGGTGATATGCCAACAAGGTTGAGTCCTCAGAACTAGCTTTTTCTCCGTTTTTATCCATGATTTAGATTAGGACAAAACTGGTACATCTAGAAAATTCTTGGATAATGCTAAGCCAGGAAGAGAACTCAAATCAGTATCTGAAGAGATCATGACAAACATAAGGCTGAACCTAAAAAATAGGTTGAACTATAACAGGCACAAGTGTAAAGATCTAAGCCCTTAGATCTTAAAAAAAAAAAAAAAAAGTTTCCGTGAGTATAGGATGGGAGAGATATAAGAAACAGCACCTGTGAACAGAGGCCTTTCGATGCTTGCAAGCACAATACAAATGAAGCAGCGGTGTGAAGGGGCATAATAACATTGCTTCTGCACCGTGAAGTTCCTTTTCTAGAAACTAAATGGCCAGACCCATGCCTAGAGTATTGACTTCACGTGACCATACTTAAAGATGCTGAAGGACATTTAGAACCAGTATCAGAAACCATGTCACAAGGCCCATTCTCCAATAAAGAATGAGTAGTTAGGTGAAAGAAGGGAAAACCAAAGGGATGCCTGTGTCCCATCTCCAATACCTGGAAGGCTGGCCTGTGTGGGAGGCATGTGAAGGTCAAGCGAGGACCAGGAAGAAGTAACAGAGAAGGGTCTATAGTTCAGTTTGATTAAAGACCTTTTCCCACACTTGAAGCTGTTGATCCAGAGTGGAACAGGTGGCCTCGTGACCACAGTCATACTTAAGATTTTGTGTTTGCACGAATGCTAAGTCTCCAAACTCGCTGTAGCTTCCAGTCATCATTCCTGGTGGCCATGATTCTAACAGCCATAGGTACCAAGTTTCTGTTTTGCCGTGGCTCATCAATGTGGCTCTAGAGGGCCCTTCCTTAGTTCTGGCCACCAGCACACTTTAGTTTTATTTAACTTTCCGCTTTCACCCTTTATTTTCTCTTAACTGAATAGCAAGTCGATGCAGACTGTATACGGTGGTGTTAACTCAGCTCGTTGGCACTGTAAGGACTTACACTGTATTGTATTATTTTTTGCTAGTGCATCATACTTGCATTTCCAGGTATCTTCCTCACAACAACCTTATGATGTTAAGGTTTACTCCCTGTCTCACGGATCAGGAGATTAATGGGGGAGAGGATAAGTGATGCAGTGAGAGTGGTTTTGTAAGTATGGCAAGTAGCCCATTTCATGAGAGGCAAGGCCATTGGAAGGAGGACGTTATCACTCTTTAACTAAAGAAACACTCACAGAGAAAGGGTTTGGCCTTGGCAAGGCCAAGTTAAACAGGATACTGCATTCTCTCCCAGTGTTTCTACCGCCACACCCCTCTCTTCATGCTGATGCTGGTGGGTCACTTCCTAATCCATGAATGGGTTCCTGACCTGTGAGCAGGGGTGGGAGGTAGAGATTTCATTTGTACAAACTCATGGGGGGAAGTCATTCTGCAAGTTTCCCAGGGATGAAAGAATGTTTTTTCTTCCCCCTCCCTTGCCACCCCCGCTACTCCCCCGCTGTAAAACACCCACAACCTCCCTACCCCAGCAAAAGTTGTGACACAGACCTGCCTTTAGAGGCTAGCAATGACCTTTTTTTTTTTTTAAGATTT
>NW_017731502.1:187705-191211 GCF_001890085.2 Hipposideros armiger | reverse complement strand
GGGCTGCAGCCTACGCCGTCGCAGGCGACTCATGTCACTGGCGCTCATATGTGGGATCCGAACCGGGGCCCTCTGGCGTCCCAAGCCAGTTCTTAACCATCGCGCCACTCGGCCGGCCCCTTAATCTTTATTTTAAATGTTGTCTGTGAGGCATCATCATGGGGCAACTTTGTACGTGAGGCTGATTTTTGTTCCCCAGAAGTCTCTGCCAATATTCGGGTCTGTTGTATACACTCACTGCTATTATGGTAATAATAGTTTACAGGAGACTAGATTATGATATTTTAATAATATAGAGCCCTTTGTTGATATAAATGCTTCATGCATGTTGGAATGAAATACTAAAACCACAGTTTTGGCTACTTCTCAGTACACAAAAGGATTGGACCTAACTCATCAGGTAGATATGAGCCTTCTTTGGCATTTAGTGTTTCTTCTCATCTCACACAGACCCCTCATTTTCAGAGTGGAGAAGCTGAGGCCTAGGGCCACTCTTTGGTGAGATTGTCGTCAAATTGAGATTCAGCTCCAAGTCTCCTGACCTTCAATCCAGTACATTTCTCCCTTATTCCATGCTTATCCCCGTTTTTATATACTTTCCTAGAAGCGAGGCTATGGTCTCCAAAGAGAATTTCTAGAAAACTTGTTTCCAGTGTGCCCCAGAGGAAACCCCAAAACAGCGACTTTGCAAGCACACAATGAAGGGCTATGATTCCTATTATCAGGGATGATGTAGTTTGGGGAGTTTTGCAATGTGGACCCGTGCCATGCAGCTGCTGAAGAGGGGACTGATAGAAGACCGACCCCTACTCTCTGTTATATCAGGCCTCTACTATGTAGGTACACTCTTTTTCAGGTGATATAATTTCCTACCTTCTCACCCTTCCAGTCCATGCACCACCCCCACTAGGGTTAGTCTTCCTAAAACTGGTTTTTACTGTATCGCCCCTGTGACCAAACACCACCCCCACTGCCCCTAGACCAAAGCTTCAGACTCCTCAGCTGCGCTTCCAAGGCCCCCCAGCCAGACCAATGCCCTCATGGGTTCTAGAGCAAGCCCTGTGCATCCCCAAGTTTCTTTGCTCTTATAAAAGCCTTTGCTCCTGCCTGTGGTTCAGCCCCTCCTTCCCGGCAGTGGCCAGGCCAGTCCCCTAGACTGTGTTCCCTCTACTCTGCACTCCTGAAATGTCTGCTGAGTCTATGAGCGTATAAGCCTAACCGTTCACATCCTGATTGCATCACTGTCAATGACTTCTGGTCTCTGAAACTCAGCTGTGAGCTCCTAGAAAAGGTTTCAAACGTTCTCAGTTCATAGTGCCCTTGGAGTCTCAGGAATTATTTCACAGAGTCCCCTAGGCCAAAAGAAATACATAGTGGTTCCATTTATTAAGTAGTTAGAACCAAGCAACTTAATAAGTAGTTATGCCTTAACAATTGAATAGCTATTCGAAAAAATACGGCGCATAAATTGAAAAAAAATATTTTTCTTCTGAAATCACCACAGTTATTTACTAATAGGATGTCTGCTCCCGTTGGGCACTGTACAGCTTCCCAAAGCTTGGAATCCGATGGGAACCTGCCATACTCATTTCCTGTTCTATGTTGATTTTCCTACAATACTTGCTGTTATAAAATGACTGCCAAAAACCCAGTTTTGCAAAGATATGAAATCATCAAAAGGAATGCAGCGCAAACTGATGTAGAAGCTGTAAACCACCTGGATGTAGTAGTTTGTGCAGTTTGTGTGCCTGACAGCTTGTGTATCCTGTCGTTTTCCTCAAAAACTTAAACTCTCCAATGGTGCTAATTCACTGCAGTGCCCTGAGGCACGCAGTTTGGGAACCACAGCTCTAGCGCATAAGTGTAATTTCGTACTTCTCTTATGTGTTCCCCCAAAGTGCACTGAATAATGCAGTCCTTATAGTAGGCAGCCAGTATATACTTTGTGACCACCTTAATCCTTGACCTCCTGATAGAGGCCACACATGCTGCCACTTGAGCAATGTGCTGAGTTCCCTGGCACAACAATAATTCAAGTTAGATCTGTTTGAACATCTTTTGGGGATGCTGTAAAGGAAATTCCTCTACTGAGTGGAGGTTGGCTTATGTGTCCTGTAAGTTCCCTTCCATTGCTAAGGTTCTTTTTTTTTTTAAAGATTTTTATTGGGGAGTTATGGGAATAGGAACAGTGCTGGGGAATTGGGGGAAGGGGAACAGACAAGTTGCTGTCCTTTTGTTCTTCAGTCTAGTTGTGGAGGACGTTGCTTCACTGGCCCATGTTGGTATTATCATTGCGCTCTTCCCGGGTGAGGCAGATCGGTTGCCGGCCTCTGGATGGCCGCTCACAGCGGCTCTTGGCAGCTCACACTGGCTGCTGGCTGCTCACGCTGGCTGCCGGCCGCTCACGGTAGCTTATGGCAGCCCACTGCAGCAGGGGCTGCAGCCTACACCATCGCTGGCGACTCATGGCAACCCAGCTCCAGGTCAAGCTGTTGTTGTTCACCTTCTTAGCTATAGAGGGCAGTGTCACTGGCCCACATGGGGGATCCAAACTGGGGTGCAGCTGCTCAGAGCTGGCATCCCAAGCCAGCTCTTAACCAACATGGTGACAACCATGTTTATCCTGGTCATCTTGAGGAGCTGCTGAGGCTGGGGCTTCATGCCCCAACTAGACTAGTGCCTCACAAATGACATTTCAGAACTGTCAAAGAGACTGCACTCTCGGAGGGTCATTTAAAAAGCCAGAGACCTCTTCTGTGACTCATCACTAAGTCCTGACGTTTAACAACCCCATCACCATACAAGGCCCCAAATACTGACTCATTTGATCTTATACCCAGTTTAAGTCAAGAGTCAGGAGTGCTTTAGGGGCTAATTCTGTAGGCTGCATTATCATCCCTTCTGAAGCTAGAAAGGAAATAAAGTTGTTATTGCTCAAATTAAAACAAACAAAAATCTGTAGGACTTACATGTCCTTTCTGATGCAGCCTTTCTTGGGGAGTACTTCTTGTGTTCATAATCATTTCAAGTTCTAAGTCCGTTATTCTGCCCCCCAACTTCCCCGATTTTCCATAACCTCCACTCCATCGAACTCTGCTGCTCCTACCCTGTCTTAATTCGAGTTGTACAGAGCTTGTTTGTTCCCTTGAGACACAAAGCAGATCAGTGGCTTAATCTTTATTTTATTTTATTTATTTATTTATTTTAAAGATTTTTTATTGGGGAGTTGGGGGGATGGGTACAGTGCTGGGGAATTGGGAGAAGGGGAACAGACAAGTTGCTGTCGTTTTGTTCTTCAGTCTAGTTGTGGAGGACGTTGCTTCACTAGTCCAAGTTGGCACCATCATTGCACTCTTCCCCGGTGAGGCACATCAGTCGCCGGCTTCTGGACAGCCGCTCAATGCAGCTGCTGGCTGCTCACACTGGCTGCTGGCTACACACGGTAGCCCATGGCAACCCACTGCCACAGGGGCTGCAGCCTACGCCGTCGCAGGCGACTCATGGCA
>NW_017731502.1:161651-184355 GCF_001890085.2 Hipposideros armiger | reverse complement strand
CTCTGAGGAGCAGGGCCACCAGTTCAATTCCCAGCCTGAGCTGAGCTGCCGCTGAGCTGCCAACAGGTGGCAGGATGGCTCAGCTAAAAAAAAATTTAAACTTGGAAGTAAAATACCACTGTGAAATTTAAAACTCTTCCTGGATCAATGAGGAAATCAAAATTGTAGACTATCTAGAAAGTAATATGAAAATTCACATAAATATATTTTTGACACAGCTAATGCAGTGCTTAGGAAAATTCACCAACTTAAGTTCTTACATTAATAACAAAAATGAATAAAATAAAATAATTTATGCATTGAACTTATAAAATTATAAAAAAAAGAACAAGAAAATTAACCCCGGGAAGGCAGAAGAAAAATCTTAGATAAGTGCCTGACACATAGTAAGCACTTAATAGATGTTAGCTGTTATCATTTAGTTGTCAGAAAGATTGAGGAGTTTCTATTTGAATGATACAGAAAAATCTGTAAGATATAGTGCTAAGTCTAAAAAGCAAGGTTCATTTTGGAAGCAGTTGGGGAGATTTCAATATGGAATCCATATTAGGTGATATTATTTAATTAATGGAAGTTTGCATAGGTATGATAATGTTATTGTAGGTCTATAGGAGAATGTCCTTATTCTTAGGGAATATATGCTCATAGATTCAGAGAATAAATGTCCTTGGTGTCTTCAGTGTACTTTTCAGTGGTTTTGGGGGTGGGGGGGAAGAGTAATAGAAATGTGGGAAAATATTATTAATCTTAATTAGCATATTTATGTATGCTGATAGGGGTGCTTATTCAAATTTTCTCTGAGTTTGAAACTTTTCAAAAGAAAATGGGCAAATATCATTATTATACAAAAAAACAAGGTACAGACCATTTATAACATGTTTCTTAAAAATCATGTATGTGTGTGTGTTTATATGTTTATATGTTTGTACATGCATTAATTATCTCGAAAGGATACACTAGAAATTGACAACAGTGGTTGCCACTTGGGAGAAGGCTGGCTGGCTGGGGACAGGATCAGGAGACTTAGCTTTTGAATCTTGTACTACGTGCTTACATTTTCTGTCTTAAAAGCATGCGATTGGATTTTGTTTTATAATTTTAAACTCTCCTGTGCTCAGTCTTACTGTAGTGCCATCACTGAATAAATGAAATATTAATAAGAATTCCTGGGAGCCTGGAGACTACTTAGGCAGTGCTTCTCTCAGGGCAGGTTTCTTCAGTGGTTTCTTCCTTGGCCTGCCCCACTCTGCTGTTGATCTTCCTGCGGGTGAGCTGCCTGTGTGCTTCCTGCCCCCGCGTCCCGCCCCACCCACATGGAGCAGCCCTTTGGCCTTGGCTCTGTGGGGATTTCATGAAGACGTTTTTACAGCTGGTGGAAGGTGGTGGGCACATGGGATGGTCCTCAGAAGAAATAGGTGTGGGCTTCCTGTTTTCACTGTGACTCAGACATGTGGGAGAGCACTTCTGTGGAATATTCTTAATAAATAACTTGTTTACCCTGACACCAGTGAGACTCCCCAGTTGGAATTCAAGACAAGAGACACCTGATCCTTGACGTTTTCTTCGTGGTGAGAACCAGCGTTGATAATCTTTTAGATATGGCTCATGGTGCCTACGATTTCAAAGCTGCAGGGGACTTACCTGAAGGATCCAAACCTCTCACTTTACAAAGAAAACACTGAGACTAAGAGAGGTCCTCTGACATCTTGGCTGAATGGCACAGCTGGAAACCATATGTCCCCTGAGCCATCTCCGGGGTTCTTTCCATGACACTGCAGTGACCCAAGAAGCCCACAGGGATTCAAAACTGGGGGCTTCCACAGGCTTTAGACTGTTACCAATGCCTCACATTGTTTTCTGTATTTTGAAACTTTATATAGATGGTGTCAAGTTGTATATATCCTTCTACAAGTTGCTTTTTTTTCACTCGAGTGTATTTTTGAGGTTTACCTGTGTTGCTGTGTGTAGCTCCTGTTCAGCCATTTTCACTGCAGCACGGTATTTTATTGTATGCATATTTGAAATCCCTTCATGGTTCTGCTGAAAGACATTGAGGTTGTCTCCAAGCATTTGATACAAATAATGCCCCAACAATCCCTGTGCTTGTTCCTTGTGCCCATAACACACGTCCTTGAGGGTTGATGGTTTGAGCCTTTTCTGTTCTCACTGTCTCTGTATCCTTCATTGATCAACAAACCAAATGAATGGTTAGGCCTCTTTCGGTTTGAGGAATTCATGATTCATAAAAGTGGGTATTTATCTGCGGGACAGTACATTGGTTTACCCCAGGGGTTTTAGTTTGAAGAGTGTGTGTTAAAGTCATATGGGAATGTGTTTTTTTCCTTCAAAATAAACTCAGGACTTGACCTCAGACCTATTGAAGTTGAAATTTCTTAGGAATAAGAGATGCTCCTCTTGGAGAAGCTCCCAGTAACTGAGGCCCTCGGTTGATTTACCACCCCAGCTGCACTTAGGCAGGCGCCTCTGCAAAGCTGAGGAGGCAAGGCACAGCCTCCCAGGGCCTCAGCTCCTTAGTTTTCCTCATGGCCCCCTAGAAAGTGGGCAGGTGCTGTGGAAGGAAATGGCCTTTCAGCAAAGGAACTGTTGTGAACATCAGACACCGCTGTGCTGTGGGCCTGGCCTGCTGGTTATGCTGTTTGGTTTCTGTCTGTGTCATCCCTTCTAGGCACCTGTGTTTATGGCAGGTTGGATGATGTTTGTATTTCTTCCTTCTGTGTTGGAGAAGGCTTTTCCTGTTTAACCCCAGTCAGGCAATCGCTTATGCCAGTATCATGCTAGATATAGGGGTCACAGCCCTGCCTTCAGTCAGAAGGTGTTCTCGGGCTAAAAGCTGCAAGTAGGTGCATTTATAACTAATACCAGAATTATATAAAGGCCACTGTGTGTGTGTGTGTGTGTGTGTGTGTGTGTGTGTGTGTGTGTGTGTGTGTAGATAGAGAGAGAGCATCGAGTATCAAAGAGGGAATTATTCCAGTTTGGGGATGGAGAAGACTTGACAGAAGTGGGGCCGTTTGAGCTGTATCTAAAGTAGAGCTAGTAGGATTTTCACACAGAAGGTGAGCAATGAGAACAGCAGGTCCAAAGGCACAGATTTTGCCTTTTGGGGGTAACTGGAAAGCAGGGCGCATGTAGGCATTATGCACAGAGATGCAAATTGAAAGGTAGGTGGGTTGGGGCTACACTGGGGAGCATTTTGAATGGACCTTATCCTGAAGATGTGCGGGAACCTAAGAATTGTACTAAGCAGGGGCAAAACGTTGTGAGGATTGTTAGAAAAATGCCTTTGGCTGCCAGGAAAGGCATGAATTGGAAAGGGAGAGCTGAGGCCTGATCAGGAGACAGGAGGAGGCAGTAGCAATAGAAAAATAAGGAAGGAAAGGATGAATTTGAAGGTAGCTACCTTGTCAGAAGTGAGCAAATTACAGATTGGTAGATGGAAGGCAGCTTCGGTTACTTATTCTTTTTCTGTTTCTGCTCATTTTTTCAAACTGGGGTCAGACTATAGGTAAAGAGCAGTATTTTTATCAATACCTAGGGTTATAAAAGCAAAAGGGAAAAAAATGGGAGTATAATGTAGAAATAATTGCATAAACATCTAAAGACAGAGTTTGAGGCATAGGAAAGAAATGAGCGTTGTTTAAAAATGTTAGAGTCGGGCCAGCCAAGTGGTGCGTTAGTTAAGAGCTGACTTGGGACGCTGGCTCTGAGCAGCAGGGCCTCGGTTCAGATCCCACATCAAGCCCAGTGATGCTGCGTCCTCTACAGCTAAGATGATGAACAACAGCTCAACCTGGAGCTGGGCGGCTGTGAGTCACTGGTGACGGCGTAGGCTACAGTGAAGCTGCAGTGGGCTGCCATGAGCTACTGTGAGTGGCTGGCAGCCGGCGTGAGCTGCCAAAGGCTGCCATGAGCGACTGTCCAGTGGCCAGCGACCAATCTGCCTCACCCGGGAAGAGCACAATAATAATACCAACATGGGCCAGTGAAGCAACGTCCTCCATAACTAGACTGAAGAACAAAAGAACAGCAACTTGTCTGTTTTCCTCCCCTAATTCCCCAATAAAATCTTTTTAAAAAATTATTTTTAAATGCTTTTTTAAAAAAACATGTTAGCGTCATCCCATAGTTCTTAACTTTCATATGTTGATTGTTGCATGTGCTGAGGTCAGGAATTGAGAAAAGTCTCTGTATTTGGAATCAGGAAGCCAGCACTTAGTGTCCCTACTCTGCCTCTTAGCTATCTGTGAGACCTTGTGCAAGCCACTTGACCTTTCTAGACAGCAACCCTTCCATCTTAAAAACAAAAAAATAAAAAACAGGGTTTGTCTGTTGTCCCAGGATCCTTTTTAGATCTAACATCCTACATACTCTGCTGACAGCACTTTAGGTCTCTCCCCTGGGGCATGTCTTTCTGGAGACCACTCACCTTTTTCTTTCCCTAGAAGGGGAACTGCTTACTGAGTCTCTGTAAACCACTACCATAAGTCACATAATTCATTTCTAAATATGATACATTGAGAATATATGTGGCTATATTGATTCAGGGGCATGAAAGCTTCTAAGGATTCGTGAAGCAAGTGGTGATGTACTTGGCCTTACCTTTTAGTTAATGGGCTAATATAAAGAGCTATTGGACCCTGAGAAATGATTATGTTTTAATTGGCATTTGACTATGGAACAGGGGCAGAAGGAACTTGGCAAGACACCCTCAGGTGTGTGCCTACTTCAGACTACTGTGATGTCCTTGAAAAGCACAATGTGTTATAGATGTGATGAGATAGAAGTTTCCTAGGTGGGGTTTTTTGGGGTTCTTTTTTTGTACATTTGAATTCTAAGTTCAAATATCCTATCTTTCCACCCAGTTGGTCTATCTTTTTCTCTTTTTAATATATTAATCATAATTATTTTGAAGTCCTTGTCTGCTTAATCAAATATCTGGATCATCTCTGATCTGTTTCTATTCACTGTTTTATCTCTTGATAATTGGTCACTTTTTATAGTTTTTTGGGGGTTTTTTTGGGGGAGCATATTTAATAATTTTTTACTGTATGCCAGACATTGTCAATGATAGATTTGCTCTGAATTTTGTTATAGTATTCTAAAGAGTATTTAATTTTGTTCTGACAGTCAGCTAAATTAGTAAGAGGGCACTTTGATTTTGTTAAGGCCTGATTTAAGCTTGTTAGGGCAGATCTATTTCAGTGTTAGAGTATGGTAGATAATCTTATAGGTGGCCTTTCTGGAATTGTAATGCGTACTTGGTATGTTTGCCTATGTCTTCCACTCTGACTTAGCCCAAATTCCAACATATCTCCAGTACTGTTTAATATCTGGCATATCCTCTCTGCCTTGGTTCTCAACTTCCCAACATGTATAATACTTTCTTCCAGACTTGTAGGAATCTCACTCTTCACTATGAAACCCAATAATTAGCCAAAGACCCAATTTCCAGGTCAATTTCTGGGTTTTCTCCCTGAGGTTCACTTATGTCTGCAACCCGGCTCCCCAGATCCCAGGAGCATTGAACTCTGTACCTTTGAACCCAGATTTCTGTCTTGTCCCTCTGTCAAGATCATTGTTCCCTGCTTGAGTTTTTGTGTTGGTTGTTCTCTGAGCCTGGTAACAATTATTTTATTTATTTTGTGAAGTTAGTATTGTTTATGGCAAGAGAGTAAGTCTGATACCATCTACTATATCATGGTCAAAATTGGAAGTCAGCATTTTGCTATCTTGTTTTCAGTTACATATCTTTGGATACTCATTTTAAAAGAATAATTATGGCTTATTTTAATTATGTTTACTTCATAATAATTTTATTATTCAGTAATGTTTCCCAATGTGTGGACCCTAGATGCTTTTATCATTTAGATAGAATATGATTATTTTTTAGCAGCATCTTTATTGATGTATGAATGTTGTAATTGGCCTATTCAGCTTTCTTGCTCACTATATTAAGAGATAGCTTCATTGGCATTTGCTTGGTTTGAAAATTGTGAAGTGTTGAGAGTCCATTCTGGCTTGACCCTGTATTCCTGGTAAGCATGGTCTCAGTAACAATGCATCTTGGCAAAACTCACCTGTTGTCCTGGGTGACTCCTGAAATGGCAGCCACTAGAGTTTAATTCCTTGGGCCCTAAGTTTTATCTCTTGTGAAAATTCAGCCGCTTCTGGGAGAGAATGGCAGAGTAGGCTGTATTAGTCATTCATACCACTGGGAGAACACTTTATCAGATCCCTTCCTGTGGAGCTAATTTAATAATAGTTGAGGCGCTCTTTTCAAGTGCACATGGAACATTTTCCAAGATAGACCACATGTTAGGTCACAAAACAAGTCTCAGTAAATTTAAGAAGATTGAAATCATACCAAGCATCTTCTCCAACCACAATGGTATGAAACTGGAAATCAATTACAAGAAAAAAACAAAAACACACCAACACATGGAGGTTAAATAGCATGCTACTAAACAATGAATGGGTTACCAGTGAGATCAAGGAAGAAATCAAAAGATACCTTGAGACAAACGAAAATGAAAACACAATGACCCAAAATCTATGGGAGATAGCAAAGGCAGTCCTAAGAGGGAAATTTATAGCAATACAGTCCACTTCAAGAAACAGGAAAAATCTCAAATAAACAGGACAGATACATGCAAAAAAGTGAAACCACACAACTTCTAACACCATATACAAGAATAAACTCAAAATGGATTAAAGATTTAAATGTAAGACCAGAAACCATAAAACTAACTCCTAGAAGACAACATAGACAGTAAATTCTCCCCACACTGGGCTCCCATAATACAGATTATCAAGCTTAAATACTTTCTAGACAGGAGAGGGGATGACCCTTCTCCAGGGAATCTGACCAACCCAAAAAAGAAGATGTCAAGAGCTCTGTGACATGATAGCTCATCCAGATAACCCAAAGTGAAGTTAATGTAGACTTCAAACAGCTTTTGAGTACCTCCTTAAATAAGAGCAGAAACCAAATATTATCAGGCATCTATCTTGAAAGAGAGAGACTAAATTAAATTTGAAGGAAACAGACTATGCCAGGAGATGAAAATTTTAGGTACTCCAAAAAAATCATTATCATTTATGTTCTCAGTGGGATAAAAGATATTATATTCATGAAACAAGAACAACAGTTATAAAAAGAGATATTCAGGTAATTTTTAAAAGCTCTCAGAAGTTAAAAATATAAATTTAAATTTTAATAGAAGAATTAGACAATGAAATTCAGAATATCTTCCAGAAACTAAAGCAAAAGTTCAAAGAAATTGAAAATAGGGGAGAAAAGATAAGCAAATTAGTGGAGCAGGCCAGGAGTGCCAACATCCAAATTATAGAAGTTACACACACACACACACACACACACACACACACACACACACACACAAACAGACCAGAAAAAATAAAGTAGGAATTAAAGAAAATTTCCCAAAATTGAGACACACAAGTTCCTAGATTGGAGGAGTCTACTGACTGCCCAGAATAGTGAATGATAATAGACCAACGCCAAGGCCCATCACAATGAAATTTTAAAACAATGGGGTCAAAAAGACCTACATCTTTAAAGAGAGGAAAAAAATAGGTCATATACAAAGAATCAAAAATCAGAATGGTTTTCACTTCTCAATAACTACACTGGAAACTAGAAATCAATAGAACAATGCTTTCAAACCATAAAGGAAAATTATTTCTAATCTACAATTCTATATCATCCACACTGTTAATTGAGTATGAAGGTAGAATAAAGATATTTTCAGATATGCAAAAGATCTCAAAAATTTACCTTCTATTCACTCTTTTTGAGAACCCACTGAAGGATGAACTCCAGGAAAACAGAAGAGTAAACCAAGAAATAAGAAGACATGGAATACAGGAAATGGGGGGATGGCACACAGGAGAGAGTCAAGAGGTATCCTCAACAATAGTGAAGGGAAGTCTTAGATGACAGTTGTGCCTGAAGCATTGAGGGCACCTAGAACAGATCAGAGCAGCATGGATTTTGTTAAGAAAATGAAATTACTTGAGTACCTAATGTATTTGAGCATGTATGTAGGAGATTTAGACAACTGGTAGAAAAGTTGGGATTAAATTATTGGTAAGTACTTAGGAACCGAGTAACACAAAGAAAGAAAGAAAGGACGATCATTAACTCCAGGGAAAACAATGTTGTAGAAGAAAGAAAAAGTAATCCTAGTGTATTACACAGCACACCTAGATGTAGCAATTAGATAGTCACTGGATATTGATCTAATTAAAATTATAATTATGTTGAAAGGCAGGGAGGACAAGAAGATGAGTTTGTGATCACGGGGACAAGAGGGCGATTAGCAGTGAAAGAGAGCTAAATCTTCACTTACCAAGATGGGAAACACAATGCTTAAACTGAAAAAAAAAAAATCAAAAAGTTAAGAGGTAACAATATAGATATATTATTTTAATATAGAGCGAGGTAACTTGAATAGTATCAAATAACTGACTCTGGGGTGTAGAAGGAGGAACCCTGCTGTTTTTCATAACAAGTTTTGGAACTTGATTTTTTTAAAGCTATGCTCACATATAGCTTAGAATCAAATGGGAACTTAAAAAGAATAAAACAAAATGGAAGTAGTTATAATGAGAATGGATGGACTGGGGTTTTAGAGGATGAGTAGGAGTTCTGTAGGCCAAGGTGATGGAGTACCAACACTGGCCATAAGCAGGGTGGGTGTAGCCTTGCCTCTTAAGGAAGCTTGAGATGTGAAGTATAGTCACACCTATGTATTGGTTTTTCTCCCTTTAGTGTCTCTATGTTGTTTAGAATTTAAGACATGGCCCTTTTGTTATTGATTTTATTATAACCTGTTACTGTATTTTATTATTGTTCTAAAATAACAGTATTCTTTTAACTAATTTCAAAGGGAGGAAAATGAACTGTCATTGAAATAACTTTTGCAGTAAAGTTTGCTGAAAAGGCAGTGTCATTTCCAAGTCCTTAGCTGGATTTCAGAAAAGTTGTAACCACCACTCCCAGCCCTCAGGAATCCTCACAAGAAAATAGACCCAAAGGAAATGGGCACTTTGCCAACAATTTGGGAAAGTTCAGACGCCTGCAGCATCACAGAGCCCCTAGGGCCAGAAAAAGGACTTGGCAGACATGTGTGCCATTGAGACCCATGGACATCTGGGTGTGGCATCTGGAGGAATTTAAAATGCTGGGAAGCACATGGTGTGGTGGTAAGATCTGGAGTTGACTCCTGGCTCTACCATCTTTGTGACTTCAGCAGCCACCTAACCTCTTGGAGAGTAAGATAGGGACAATAATAATTACCAGGTGCTTATAGGTATCATCAGGTAATAGAATGTATATGGCAATATTTTATAAATAGAAAATTCCTATTACAAATTTTGGTTTCAATTAGTGAGTTACTTTAACTGTTGAGTTTGTCTCTATAAATGTGCTTTTTTTCCTGGTATAATTATTATTGATTCCTGGTGGGCTTGTGTATTAATTAAGGTATAGATTAAGGGACTATAATAGACCCAAAAATATGGCAGTTCAAACAAGACAGAAATTTGTTTCTCTCTCATATAACAGTCTAGAGCTGTGCTAGCCAATATGATAGCCACTAGGTACATGTAGTTATTTACATTTAAATCAGTTAAACTTAAATAAAATTTGAAGTTCAGTTTCTCAGTTGCACTGACCACATTTCAAATGCTCAGTATAGCCACTTGATAGCCACTTGACCAGAGGCTGTTTATTGAATAGCACATATAGAACATTTCCATCATCACCGAAAGTTCTGATGGGCAGCCCTGATCGAGAGGAGGGGTCCAGAACTGGAAGGTTGGCTCTACTCTATAAGATCATCCATGAACCTGAGTTCCTTAAATATTATTGCTCTGCTATTCCCTACGTAATGCTTCATAATGTTTCTTATGCCATGAATCCCTTTGTCCGTATGACAAAGACCACATCACAGAGTAATATTTTTAAATGTGCAAGATTAAATACATAGAATTACAAAGGAAATTATGTTGAAATATAATTGTCAAAATATTAAAAAAACAAAACAAACTCATGAAATAGTAATAAATGCTTTATTAATACATCAAGTAATGATCTAGTAGCAAGTCTTATCGCTACTGTAATCCAAAAGAGTGATGAGTATATGTGATATTTGAAGATAATCCATAATAAGTATAATGTGACATGAAAATACCTGCAATTTCAATCGGTGAGAGTCATAGATACTGCTAATACTGTGGTTTGTTTCCTACATGATAACTGAAGGAAATACTAAATTTCAGACAGAGGATGGTGAAAGTAAAGCTTAATAGTTTTTTTCCCATTCAAGTTTACAGACCAGCGATTGTGTTTATGGACCCTAGCAGCGGTTCTCAACCTTTCACAGGGGTCGCCTAAGATCATCGGAAAACACATATTTTTGATGGTCTTAGGAACCACTGCTCCTCTATCCGTCTCCAGGCCCACATGCAGATATGCCCACCTAGGAGTACCCGGCGACCCCTGTGAAAGGGTCATTCGACCCCCAAAGGGGTCGCGCCCCACAGGTTGAGAACCGCTGCCCTAGAGGGTCTGTGGACTCCAAGGTTAAGAAGCCCTGCTGGGTGTTGTCAAAGCTGGCTAGGCATTGCCAAGTCCACACTCCAGAATGTAAAAGGGAGAAAAGAGAGGAGGTGGAGGACAAACTATTTCCCTTTTAAAGGACATGACCTGGGAGTTGCTCACATCCCTTTGGCCAACAGTCACATGTCCACCTATGGTATAAGGCAGGCTGGGAAATGTAGTCTGCAGGGCAGCCCTGTACCTTGCTAGTAAAAAACTGAGAGGAGTTGTGTCAGTAAAAGGAAAAGGTAGGAATGATATAAGGATAAATAGTCGCAGCCACAGCTTGACTCATCACTATGGAATTGAAACAAAAAGTATTTATTCAAAAATGTCCTGTTTACTCTGACGTTTTGTACACCTTCAGGTCTAAGTCAGAAATGCCAGGAAGAGCTTCATTCTTACTGTGGACAGGCTCCCATAGTGTTCCCAGTGCCTGAAGCACACAGGGCCTAAGGGAATCGCATATTTTGAGCTAATATTCCCCAATTCTGTGGATATGCCTGCAGTCACAGGCAACATTGTTATCAGCAGAGAGAGGACATTTTCCTCCATGTCAGAAGTGTGTTTGTTCCTTGCTTACAGCAAACTCAGTATGCCATGAGCCACACTTAGGGAACTATTAACAATAACAAATTAGGTGTGTGCTCCTGTCACCAGTGACCAGTGTTCTATGGGCAAGAAAGCATAAAGTAGCAGGAAGCAGGCTTTTTCCAAACAAGCAGATCCCTTCAACAAATGCCCTTTAAAGTTTAAAATAATAACCCCTTGGGTGGCACAGCCCTTTAACTTTTCAGAGAGCTGTAAGTACCTTAACTCTTCTTATTTTATTAAAGCTCCCGAGTCATGAGGTGGGGTTTTTTTCTTTTTTTTTTTTTTTCAAGTTAGTTAAATAAATAGCAATTATGACACAGCACCACATGGCCAGCAGCTTTTAGCCTTTAAACAGAGAGTTTGAAAAGGCGCCCTCAGAGGTGAACTTGGTTGGCTTCTGCTGGAGGGAGTAAGGCAGAGCTGTTCCAAGCCCAAATAGTATTTAAAGTGCCAGATGACCCCTCATGCGCCCCTGTCTTCATCCAGGAGAATGTTTTCCAATGCAGCATTCAGTGTCCCAGATTGCGAGCTCCTGACGGGCAGGCATCAGGGTCTTCGTACCCCCACAAAACCTGGTGTAAGTTCTTGTACCTCACAGGCACTAGACAGATGTTCGCTGACAGATCATTTCTATTTTATAAGCGTTTACAATGGCCTTTTAAGTTAAGTGCCATTTTGAAGTTTGCTGAATGAAGGGTAGTTTGTATTTAGCCTTAGGGTCACCGTTGTTTTGTTTTGTTTGTATTTTTGGCCACCCCTCCCCCAATCCATCTCTAGTTTTAAAATGTGATTCACTAGGAAAATATGACTCTGTTAATTGAATTCAGTTTAGAGCCAACTTTTCAGGAACCTATCTATTTCTGTAAAGTGAGATCCACTTGCAAGTGTACAGTCTGGTGCCAGCACTCAGATTTTCCCTGACTCAGTTGCTCCAGTGGTGTTTCAAATGTCTCCCTGTAAATCAGGCAGCCAGCGCCCCATACTTGCAAGGATTATTTACTGGTCTTGTGATTCTGCCCAGGATCCTGATAGTGATCTTGGACTGGTGCTATAAATAGGCTAGGATTTGCCAATGGCTATTTTTATGAGAAGGTTTCTAAGTTGATGTCTTTGAACCCAGAATGACTTCCTCCCTCCCTCTGGTTTTCCCTGTTCCCCTCCACCACTGGAGATCCTCTATTCATTCTGCCCGCCTGGCTTCCCCCCTCCCCCAGCCAGCTGGTGTCTGCAGAAATCAGAAGGAAAGTACGTGCCTGACACAGAGTTGCTTGAAATCGTATATCTTTACCCCCCTTTCAGGATCATCTTTCTTTTATCCGGCCCAAGAATGGCACCTACCCCACCCATCAGGCCACAGGATCTCTGGGACCGGCTGCCTTGTCTGAAATAGATATCCACCAGCTCTCAAACAGAACAATTCCCTACATTCATACCTGAACGTATATTTTCCAATATTACCTCTTGTTTGTCTTTGTAGGTTTGCCCCTGCCCCAAGTTTAAAAAAAAAAAAATCGCAAGTAGAGTTAATGGCTAATGAATCATACTTCCTTGTTTGAGGTCCCCTCTTTCCCTGCCCCAACCCTACTTGTGCCCAGCCTTCAGAAAGGAAGAGAGAAGACAGATAACCTGACACACCTGCCCCAAATGGTATAGACACTGGGGTGCCAGTTCAGGCCTTCCGGGAGAACATCTTGGCCCTAGGATCAGCAGAGCTGCCTCCTGTCCTTGTGGGATGCCCCCTGCCCCCCTGCCCAAATCCACCAGAGTAAGTATGGGTCAACCAGGAAAAGCTTGCCTTGGGTCTCGGCCCTTTCTTTGCATCCTTCTCCCAGGTTTTCATGCTGAAAACAGCACATTCTCAACATGAAACAAAAATGGATTTTGCTTTCTTTTCACCTTGTATTTTTGACCATGCTGTTCTTGGCAGTCAAACCTCCAGACTTGGGGACAGAATTGATAGCTTACAGTGTAAATGTTAAAGGGGTCAGTGACATGCCATTTGGAGCTTAGCTGCCCTGGATAATTTACCAGCACTGTGGCTTCTCCCACACAGTGGCCTGAGTGTCTCCTTAACTTTACAACTCGCTTGCCTCTGGGATGTCCCCCGCCCCCACCCCTGCCCGCCCACCCTGCAACCAGCCCTGAGTGCTGGAGCCCTTTTTCACTTCCTGGGACAAAAACTGGAAGTTTAAGAGACTCTTCAGTCTGAATTCTACCCAGGGTCAAGGGCTGCCCAAAGGGTCTACAAAACCAGGCCACCAATGGTGTCCATCGAAGCTCCAAAATTTGGTTCTGCCTTTCCATGGGATGACTGTTCCTTCTCAGAATAAAACTGTGAAGATCAATGAAATAATGTATTAACATTTGAAATGCTTAATGAAAGGTAGAAATCATAAATAACAACAGCAAGAATAAAAATAGTAGCTACTATTATATTTTAGAAGAATCTACATGTCCCAGATATTATGTTTAGTGCTTCGTGGGAACTATCTCATTGAATCCTGATGACTACTCCTTAAAAGTATTAGTATGCCTGATTCATAGAACGGATAGGGAGGCACAGAAAGATACAGTTATGGGTCAGGGTCACACACCCAGGGAGAATGGTAGAATCAAACTTTGAGTCTGGCCAGTGTGACGTTAGGCCCATGCTCTCATCTATTAGGCAGAATATTTTCCTTCCCATTTCCAGATTTATAAGAGAGGCAGCGTTAACTTTGAAGATGGGCATTAGTGCTTTTACTTGGGATACCTTGTTCACCTCCCATTTTCAGACCAACAAATAGTTTCCTGTGCTCAGGCTTTATTCCCTTCAGCAGAAGGAACTCGGTGATTTTCCCACTGGGAGAGGGAGACATGAGATGTGGCAGCCTCTTCCAGGAAATGCCACCCTTGTCACTCATGGTGAACCTCCCTGAGGTGCTGACTATACGTTAGCCAACTCAACCATGACGCTGTTCTGTAAGCTTCTAGCTGTCAAGATGACTAAGGCTCCGAAAGGACTCAGTGCATGTCTGTTTTTGAGACTGACAGTGGATTGGAGGGTATTTAGAACTGCTCTGCTTTTAAGAGCCTTTGGGCAGATGCAACTTCATCCAGCCACAAAGAGAGTTAGAAATAAATGGCTTCATTCCTGTGTACAGTCATGATCTTGTAGAAAAGGCAGAACAGGCATGGAAGGCACGCGCGGGCGCGCATGCGTGTGTGTGTGTGTGTGTGTGTGTGTGTGTGTGTGTTTGGCAGTATAGGATTAAGTGTATCAAGAAAGAGAATTTAGAGAAGGGAGGTATTAAAGGGGGCTTTGGGGAAGCTTCATGAAAGAGAATTTGATCTGGGCACTGGTATATATGGGTAGAATGGTGAAAAGAGAGAATAATGTTACAAAATAAGAGAGACAGCCAAGTGCATCTGGTCAAGGTTTTAAAATGCTTCATTCTTGAGAGGATTTGATATAAATTGAATTTTAGTCTTAATTCAAGAAAAGACACATGATAAAACTCGCCACTTTTCAGAATGTTCATGTCTTAACTGAGAAATGGTGCAATTCTACTCACCATCTCTTAATTATATAGTGACAAGACATTGTCCCAGGGGCATTGAGAGAATTGAAAGTGGGTAAGATTGTGGTGGTGGTGGTGGTGGTGGTGGTGGTGGTTACACAGACATATCCCTCTTACATCTCATAAAATTATTCACCAAAAAATCTTTTTTTACCGTATGTAAATTTTTAAAATAATTTTTTTTAAGTGCATGCGATGAGTCCTTCCCCTCAAAGAACTTACAGCTTAATGAGAGATAAGATAGTCAACTGTCTTGCGTATTGAAGTACTGTCTATTCCACAAGAGAGGTTGACAGAAGAATTCTGTGGGGGCTCAAGACCACTGCTGGCTATGGGAAACCTAAACCGTCCTGACAGTGGGGTGGCTTACTCAGTGGAAGTGTGGAATGGCGAGAATAAAGGAATGGGAGCAGGGAGTATGTTTCAGGAACAGCTCACATTCCCTTTTGTTATTTTTTTTATTTTTTTTATTAACTTAGAACATAATTCCTAAGCTGATGTTTGTTGAGTGCCAACCACTGTGTTAGGTGCTGGGGACTCTGAGATGAGTCCCCACCTACATCCCCATCTCATTAGATAAGATATACAGATGGCAAATGAGCACATGAAAAGATCCTTCGTACCATCTGTCATCAGGGAACTGCAAATTAAAGCAACTGTGAGCTGTCACTACACACCTATTAGGAAGGCCAAAATCCAAAACACTGACAGCACCAAATGCTGGCGAGGATGTGGAGCAACAGGAACTCTCATTCATTGCCGGTGGAAATGCAAAATGGCACAGATACTTTGGAAGACAGTTTGGCAGTTTCTTATAACACTAGACATACTCTTTATAATTCATCCAGCAGTGATGCTCCTTGGTGTTTACCCAAATGAAAACTTATGTCCACACAAGAACCTGTGCATAGATACTTATAGCAGCTTTATTCATAATTGCCAAAACTTGGAAGCACCAAGATGTCCAGTAGTAAGACGAATGGATAAACAAGCTGTGATACATCCAGACAGTGGAATATTATTCAGGGCTAAAAAGAAATGTTATCAAGCCATGAAAAGACAGAGGGGACTGAAGTGCATATTACTAACAGAAAGAAGCCAGTCTGAAAAGGCTGCATACTATATGCAATTCCAACTATATGACATTCTGGAAAAGGCAAAACAATGGAGGCAGTAAAAGATCAGTGGTTGCAGGGGCTGGTGGGAGGGAGGGGCAACTAGGTGGAACACAGGGGATTTTTAGGGCAGTGGAAAAAAAAAAAAAGACTTTGTCCTTGTCCTTAAGGATGCCTGGTCTCATTGAGGAGACAGACACAGCACAGCAGGAGATGGAGGAAGCACAGATTCCTCCTCTGTACCCAGAGGAGGCCATAAGGGGGACCTGACTGGCCCTGGGGGGCTTCATTAGTGGCTTTCTAGAGGAAGAGGTGCATCTAAGGTATAACTGGAAAGACCTACAAACAGAAAGACAGCAAGAAGAATGTTCTAGGCCACAGAATCTACACATGGAAAGGCCTAGAGGTAAGAGAGAGGAACAGAAATGATGACTTGAGAGCAGCTCAGCAGAGCTGGGGGGATAGGCAGCAAGGCTGAGGCATAGCTGGGCTTGGTCAGCTACACAGGACATGGAGTCTTGGTGTTGAGAGCCATGGGGAGAATCAGACGGGTTTGAGCAGGGTGACATGATCAGATCCCTGCTTCACAAAGATGGCCACACGGTGCAGGACAGATTACAGCTGATAGGCTGGCTCAAGGAGGACAGTGGCTTGGCTAGGAGCAGGCTAAGAAGAAGTGGGTGAATTGAGAAGGTAGAATCTACAGGCCCCAGTGATTGGTGGGATAACGAGTGAAGGAGAAGAGACTATGGGGATTCCTTGGGTTCTGGTTCTGGTTCTGGTTCACACAGCTGGCCGGGGTGAGCACTTTCACAAAGAGGACGAGGAGCTGGGAGAGGAGGACAGGAAATAAAGCTAGAAGGGTTGATTGAACCATGCTGTGAGGGTACCGAATGCCAAGGTAAAGACAGGGTATTGAAAACCTAGGGCAGGAACCATATTGTTGCAAATCACTGTTTGTTACTGCTCTTTTCTTTGATACATTGACTTTGGCCAGAACCTGGGATATAGATGGACATCTGGGAGTTGTTAGATTCTAGAATAAACATTTGACAGCCCCTACATTCCCAAAGTGGCCCATGCCCAAACTGATGATCCAGGGCTTGCCGAAGCACAGAGGAAAGCTTGATATAAGCCTCAAAGCCCATGTAGTCAATTAAAAGAGACTAGCTTGTGTTGAGTTTTAATAATTATTAAAGTATTGAATTTAAATGGTAAGGTAAAAAACAGAAACAACCTTAATCTCTCTTGACCCCAATTTCTCATCTGGTCAATGAAGGAAAAAGACCTGTTGATCTCCAAGCTCCCGCCTAGCTCTGAAATTCTAGTCAAATAAAATTTTCATCAAGCTTTCAAAAAAGCAATAACCTCTGCTTATGTGAACAGTCAGCACTATCCCTTATTGAGCCTCAAACATTTTTTAATCCAAAATCTTAATTTCGAAACTCCAACTTGCCAGATTGCCCAGAGCAGAAATCCCCTGACCAGTGAGTGAGCTGTTATTGTTTGAAAATACTGTGGCCTCTGACGCTTCGACTTTATATCAGGCGTGTTAGTTCCCTGCTTCGAGCAATGAATGTCCTGATCCTAATACCACAAAAAGCTAACAGCTATCTTGTGCCATATAAGGAGCCTGGGTACACTTACAATCCCCATTTTGATGATAAAGAGATAAGTAGATGGGAGGTCATTATATCAGACCCTGTGCTTCCTTGGAATATCTGTGGATGGTAAATCTTCCTCAGCTTTTGTCCTGATGCTGTTCTTAGAATAGACTTGAGAAGCAATCCCAGCCAAGTCTCCTTCCCGGTGTAGGGGGATAAAATAAGCACAAGCTGTGTTGCATTCATGCTCAGATATTGCTGCCTGTCATCATTGAAGTCTGCTCATGAGAGGAGTTTTTATACTACCTTAAATATTTTTTTTTATTTCAACTCGATTATCTTCACTTTCTCCTCCTCCTCCCCGCTTTCAGATAATGTCACATTTTTTGGCATTCTTGCAGTAAGGACGGGAAGGTGGGGAGCTTGTCAGATACTCAAATGGCAGCTCCGTGCTTGAGACTTTTGCACGGAAATTCATTTAATTTTCATGTGAATCTTGTGAGACAAGAAAACCGAGGCTCAGTGAATTCAGTGAAGTTACCTAGAGCCAAACAGCTGAGAAGGGGCAGAGCTAGGATTTGAACCTATTTCAGGCAGACACTGTCCCATGTTCCTCCACTCAGCATGCTGCTCTACCCTGACTGGGGGACCCCAGATTAAAATTCCTTCTTCAGCAATATTCTACTAGAGAACTAGCATGTCTGAAATGCCACTGTTTTCCTTTTGTGTGTCCATTCAATAAACAAATGGAGATGATACATCACCTCCCTCATCAGGACATTTTAAGGGTTAAAGATATAAGCCCTCTAAGGGTTTTGGCTTACGGGAATCCTATGGCTACTAATAGTGGCTACTGCAGGCACTGTCCTAGATAGCTGGAGGAATAGGCATGAGGAAGATATGCCCCTGCCCTGGAAGAGCTCACAGACCAGGAGAGGAAATGGTCCCCAAACGCATAGCAAGCATATAGTGAAAGGACCTCAGCCCACAGACTGCATCTCTGAGGTTGCCCTCTTACCTTGAAGCAGCAGTTGCAATGTCCTGACACACTTGATTACGGAAATCACTCTCTGGATTGGGAGCTCAGCTTGTTGGTAACCAACAATGTGTTTGGGATGTGGTTTTTTACCTCTTTGAAAAGTCAGCATTTAATAGGAGCCCTCAGCCCTCTCTACCTCATATCTTCCCTCCACTCAGCCCTGAGAATTAGGCACAGTTGCATGAGTTCTCTCCAGGGGGTCAACCTTCTGTGAGCAAGTGAGCATTTTCTAGCACTTGAGGTTGCTGTGTTAGCCTTACCTTGGAGTTGGTGGGGGTGGGTGTGGGTAGGGAGGTGGGGGGGATGGAGGGGGGAGCAGTAGCTGTTGTTTCAGCCATGCATGGGAATTGGAGAGGGAGACGAGCAGAGTAGACAACTATGGACTGTTGGGGTCACAGTTGCTTTCTCTGTAACATGGGATGATGGTAATATTGTCTCCCTAACACAGGCCTTGGGGGACCAGCCCCAACAGGTCATAGATCGTGAGATAATAGATGTAATGCATTTAAGATCTGTAAAGCACTAAGCAGAAGTTAGCTGCCATTAGTAATAATGAGCTGGGAAGGCTAGTAACACATGAAGCTACTAGATGTATAACAACACTGGCTGTACACGCTAGACACTGACAAAGTACTAAGGGAAGTCAGAGTTCGGCTGGGACCTGCCTGGGAAAGCGTGGCTAAGAGAAGTGTCACAGATGCGGTGACTCATAAACACTCAGAGATTATAGACACGTGGTGGTGGGGAAAAATAGGTGGAAATTCCAGTTTGGGGGAAGGCACACAGAATGCAAGGTGACAGGAAGGAGCAAGCTGAATGAAGGGCATTGAAAACCCTCTGATACAAGACGCTGCACCCAAATGGTCTTTTTCTAATCTGCTGCCAGGGCCTGCCATGGGACCACAGCCATCCCAGGAAACTTCGTAGGGCATCTTCCATGCATTTAGTGACTTTAGGTTGTGCTACTGACAACAATAACAAAGTAGATAGATGTTTGGGTGCCTTATGGTATTGTACTGACACGTTATGTCATTCATCTTCACTACTGTTCCATGAGGTACCTGCCGTTATTACTTACCCTCATTTTATAGAAAGGGACACTGAGGGACAAAGAGCTTACATGACTTGCCCCGGGTCATCAGCTAGCAAGTGCCTGAGCCAGGCTTCCATTTCGGATCTGTCTCTCCTCAGAATCCAAGCAGTACAAGGTTATTCTTGGGAGGAGATTTTTATGCCTTCTAAGCCCATTCTCCTCCTTTCATCTAGTTATCTCTTATCTTCTATTTGGAAATGTTCCTGTCGGAGGGTAAAGCCACATCAGAGACTGGCAAATCTTTTTGGTGGAGTGTCAGGGAACCCCGACATCCAAAAGCCAAGAGTGGTGTGTTTTTGAAACTTCCTATCCTTCTGAGTCTTCACTCCTTTCTCCTAACTAGAGATGGGTTTAGAGTCATTTGGAAGATGATTCTGTATTAGGAGACCCTAAGGAATTCTTGAGTAAATGCAGAACTTATTAACCAATCAGACAAGCAGATGAGCCTCATGGAGTTTACAGCTCTGCCTGTTTCCTGAGCAAATCAGCAGGGGTTGGGCCAGGCCACTGAGACACTCCTGTGAAAGCAGCACAGGGCTGGGAGGGTCTTGGAATAGAAGTAGTAAGGTCTCAGGGCCACAGACATGACTATTAATGGAATTTAGACTACACTCTGTCAAAATAGTACACCCAATTGAATATTTGTTTACTGGGCAATTCCATGTGACTATGAATAATGAATTTAAACAAACCACAACCTTCAACTAGCCTATTGAATGCTCGCTGTGTGTCCCCTACTCTGAGTCTGATGTTCCTGCCCTGAAGCATGGTGTGTCAGTGGCAGGGCTGCCCGGAGATATAGGCAGACAGTGAACCCCACGCTGTTTGGATTTGGTGTTTGAAGTATCCTTTTCACAAAGTCGTAGATAGCTCTGGATCTAGAATCAAACAGGACCAACATGCCACCTACCAGCTGTGTGGCCTCAAGCCACTCACTTTTCCTCCCCCAGCCCCGTTTCCTCACCTCTGCAATGGACATACTGATACTTTGGCAGGCTGTTTAGGGGGGCTTATGAAAGAGTGTGATCACACTTTGTAAAGTACCTTGTCGATGCTGACACAATTTTGTGTTGTGTAGGAAATGTTTCCTTAGGGCTTATAACGCCCAATGTCAGTCATTCCTGAGAAAGTCCCCAAGTTACAAGGTCAACCAGAAGTCATAATGATGGTTTTGTAAATGTTTGGCCTATTAACTAAAATTAGTACCTTTCCCTCCTCAGTCTTGGGGCAGGAGTGGGAGTGGGTGGGTGGGAATGTTCAAGTCTATTTAAATGACCTTCATAAAATTCTTAAGCAAAGATTACTTTACCCTCTATCTTGGTGACTCATCATCACCTATGAGACACAGCTACCTAACCCATTGCTAGGCTGAGAGAGAGGAAAGGGGAGGATGCTTTTTAATTTTTCCCACATGCGTGACTGCTCCTAGTCTACTTTTGGGCAGAGGTAAAGTACTCCACAGTGTTTGATTTAGAGGCATGGGGAGATCTGCCCTGCCATTCCTCGGGGAGCCCTAAATGTTGATTTGCCTCTGGGAGGGTGGGGTTTGGCGAAACCTAATTTACAGCGTCTCCCTGGTACTGATTTCCTTTCACATGCTCTAAAGGAAGTGCTCTGGTGATACTGGCGCTGAGCAAGGAACAAAGGCTTTAAAATGTCGGCTCTGGAAACAAAACTGCACCTTGTGATGTTAGCATAATTACACCACACTTGATCTCTGATTACAGCCCAAATGACAAATGGCTAAATCCAGCTAACATGGAAAAACTAGAAAAAAAGGGAAAGGGTGGATGGGGCGGGGGAGGGAGGCGAGATCAACCAAACCTGTGACAAGAGCCAGAGCAAGGGGCCTTGGTTGGACACAAAGCCTTGTGTTTCCGCTTGTCTGGTACTGGCTGCAACACCTCCTAGCCCCAGCCCCCACCCCTTTCTTTTCTATAGCCAGAAGAGCTCTGCTCTGCGTGTTGACACTAGCTGTGGGAACTCTATGATTTAAAGTTGAGTTGAAAGAACTTCTTTTATCATTTTAAGTATGCAGCCCCAGGCCAAAACAGACAGAACAGTTTTTGAAAGTCTCAGTTCAAAAGCAGCTTGAAACAGCCTCTTTTTCTCACGTGAATGTCTCCATCAAAAGGAGCCCCAAACGTCTCCACCACTCTGTGTGCCTTTCCTCTGATTGTCTACCTGGCAGGCTCCCCCAGGTTAACTGACTAACCCCACTCACTGGCTCCCCCGGGTTAACTGTGGCTGAGTTCAGCTGAATGTGAAGCAGGAAGATGAAGGAAGGCACTTCCTTGCAGCCACTGACAGAGCAGCCCATTCCGCTACTGCCACTGCTGGGAAACCCGAGTGGGAGCGCCGAAAATGGGATGTGGGCTTTCCCTCCAACTATGGCATATTACAGAAATAGAAAAGTGCCACATAAAATGGTGGCAGCTGCTACATGTTGCTCAGAAAAACACAAGACTTCTAACTAAGGATGTACAGTCTGTTTTTAATGCTACTAATAAATACCATGCATTCCGAGTCTGTAGCAGATCCCCCATTATCCTGTCATCCTCCAGGTGAGGTTTCCTACTTTACAGATCACTAAGAACATGACTCTTTATTAGTGAGCAGATGCTTAAAATGACGACACAGAGACAAACCCCGTGTATTCCAAATTGTCCCTAGCTGCTGCAGGATTTGGGATGGAATTTGAGGGCTTTTATTCCTCTGCTGTTCAATTGTCACATCAGCGTATTTCTTGAGGAGCAGAAACAAAGCTTCCATCATCTTGACCCTGAGTGATTGACTTCACTCATAAGAGGTTCACAGTCAATCATTTGTGGGTTGTTGTTGTTTTTTGTTTGTTTGCTTAACTCCCTGATATTTGATAGGTACCCACTTGTTTGTTGATAGATTGAGCATCTTTTATGCAGCCAGTATGATACCTAGTTGTAGCGGTTTGTTTTTTTGGTTTTGTTTTTTTTTAATTGGGGAATTGGGGGAAGGGGAACAGACAAGTTGCTGTCATTTTGTTCTTCAGTCTAGTTGTGGAGGACGTTGCTTCACTGG
>NW_017731502.1:105761-161551 GCF_001890085.2 Hipposideros armiger | reverse complement strand
CTGGCTACACACAGTAGCCCATGGCAACCCACTGCAGCAGGGGCTGCAGCCTACGCCGTCGCCGGCGACTCACAGCAGCCCAGCTCCAGGTTGAGCTATTGTTCAGCATCTTAGCTGTAGAGGGCAATGTTACTGGCCCTCATATGTGGGATCCAAACCAGGGCCCTCTGGTGCCCCAAGCCAGTTCTTAACCAATGTGCCACTCAGCCGGCCCCTGTAGCCATTTTTTAAATCAGAAGACCAGGTACTGAGAAATTTTATAGCCTTTATTTCCTTGCATATAAAATAGAGATTCTGCCTCTACCACAAGATTAGTTTGAGGGTCTAAAATGCTACTGTGATAGTTTATTAATCTCAGTGACAGGAAGAACTATTTCTCCCTACTCACAGAATACTCCAAATGTGTAGGTGTTTTTCCCACAACAACCAATTCTCTGGGACACCAACTGGGAATCCTACCATTCAATTTAATTGTGACACTGTCTGCCTGGAGATAGCATCAGATACAACAGATTAAGGGTTCAGTCTCACAAGACTGCCCTCCAACCCCCCACTTCAGACACCAACTGCAAGTAGTGGGTCCTCAGGTTACCCACAACTTTGCCTGACTTAGCAACAAATTGAGAATTCCCAGGACCCCCTTCTCAGGTTTAGTAGTTTAATTGAATGGCTCACAGAACTCAGGAACAACGAGATGGAAGAGACGCGTAGGGCAAGGTATGGGGAAAGAGTGCAGAGCTTCCGTGCCCTCTCCGGGCATGCCACCCTCCCAGCACCTGCAGGAGTTCGCTAACCCTAGAGCTTTCAAAAGCCAAGTACTTTGGGGATTTTTTTATAGAGGTTTCCCTGTATAGACGTGATCAGTTATTAACTCAGTCTCCAGCCCCTGTCCTCTCCCCAGAGGATGGGAGGTGGGGCTGAGAGTTCGAAGCTTCTAATCATGGCTTGGTCTTTCTGGTGAGCAGCCCCCAATTCTGGAGCCTTCCAGGAACCCACCAAGAGTCACCTCATTAGAACAAAAGGTGCTCCTGTCATCCAGAATATTCCAAAGGAATTTAGGAGCTCTGCATCAGGAACCAGGGTCAAAGACCAAATATTAAAACAAACAAAAAAATGTTCCTAGACCTTTATCACTTAGGAAATTACAAAGGTTTTAGGAGCTCTGCCCAGGAACCAGGAACAAAGATGAAAATATGTATTTGTTTGTTCATCCACTTGCTTATTTATGCATTAAACAAATATTTACTGAGCCCTTCCTTTGAGCAAGACTCTGACTGGATAGTGATGGCACAGATGAAAGAATTCTTGCCTTCCTGGAGTTTCCAGCCTAACCATCTCATTCACTTTCTTCCTTCTTAAATAAAGGTGTCAACTTTTATCCTCCCGTACTATTATCTTCTTTTAGATTTCCCCACTTTCTAGAGTAAACAAGGTTCAACTCAAGTTTCCCCTTCTTCATGAAGTTTTCCCAAGCCAATCTGGGCTCGCTGTTTCTATCTCTCCAACTATAAAATAAAGCCCAAAGGGAGCTAACAATATTTCCAAAGATTGTCATGAGGTTAAAGCGGGGGGAAAAAAGACTTCTTACCTTTAGGAATAGTTTATTAAGCAGGTGACATTTTACAGTCAATTCTAAGATGTGTTTGCTAGAAAAATTCTGTTTTGGTTCTTTTTGTTGTTTTTTTAATGACAGCTTTATTGAGATATAATTCACATACCATACATTTTACCCTCGTAAGGTATACGGTTCAGTGGTTTTTTAGTATTTTTACAGTTGTGCAACCATCACCACAATCAATTTTAGGACATTTTTATTACTGCAAAAAGAAAGCTCATACCTATTAGCAGTCACTCTTCATTCACTCAGTATATTCTTGTTATATCACGATATCACACTCAGTAAACTGATAAAAATGCAAAGCTGATATAAATGGAATTGCTGCTGCTATTTTCCCCAAATTCACAAGCAGGGTATGAGATTTTGTAACCTTGGACCATAACCTTTACTCAAGAAACCCTTGTTATTATAGCATTTTTACTGTTTTTAAGTTGCTAACTTATAAACAATAGAATTGTCAATAACGTCCCTGATTCTATTACATTTTTTCAAATGTTGTTATTATTGGTATACAGCAAAGCTATTGATTTTTATATGTTGATTATACATCCAAAAACATTGTTGACCTATCTTATTAATTTTAATAGTTTGTCTGAAAATTTTTTCAGGTTTTCCATGTACACTATCATATCTTTGCAAATAACAATAGTTTGGGCTTCTCTTTTCCAATTGGTATACTTCATTTCTTTCTTTTCCCCATTGGCTAAGGCTGCAAAAAATAATGTTGGATCAAAGCACTAATAGCAGATTTCTTGAATTATTCCTGATGTTACTGAGAATGCTTCTAAAGTCTGTGATATTTGCTCTAGCTTTTATTAGGTTAAGGAAGCTCCCTTTGGTTACAGATTTGTTGTTTTATTAAAATTTTGAGTGAATGTTAGAAATATTTCCTACATCTGTTGAGATGTTTAACTTTTGTCTCTTATAAAAACTAGAAGTGTGGTATATTAAATGACTAGATTTTTTATGTCAAACCATCTTTGCATTCCTGAGATGGTGCCATTTCCTTCCACCTGTCCCAGAATAACTATTTCTCATAGTTAAGAATTTCCATTCCTGGGGTATCAGTGGTACTGAACTATTTTTTGTTGTACAAATGCCTTACAACACTTATCAGTGTGTGTCAAGATTGCATGGGAAGGAACACCGCAATTTGTGTTCATAAGCATGATTGTTCCAGTATACAACCCCATAGTTTAATCAGGAAGCAAACATATTAAAGCTTGAGAAACGTCTATCCTACAAAGGTCTTTGCATTGGAAACAGTGCAGTACCTTCCTGCTTTAAGATTTATCACTTATCTATGCGGAAATGCAACAGTGAACTGATTTGGGATGAATCCTATTTCCCTGCCTGTTGGCTTGAATCATTAAATCTCCCTTACTTTGTCTGCTGCCCAAAGATCGCCCATGCAGTCATTTCTACTTCAGTTTTGGGCTTTCTGTTGCCTTCTCATTTGGGGGACTTTGGGAATATGCGTAGGTGGAAAACGAACACAGTAATGAAGTGAGGTTCTGCTTACTTTTCTAGTTTGAAGGTAATCTTTTCATAAGGCAAGGTTTCCTGTACTGAATCTTGTTTTCAGCTCACAAGAATGTTGACTTCATTCAACAAATATTTACTGAGCTGTTGTTATTAAATCAGCAAGTAGCAGACAGTGCTTATGAGTCCAGGTATATCCAAGTTCTAATGGCACATACCTTACAAATACTGAAGTCACCTGTCCTGCCTTTGAGAGCTTACAGTCAGCCTATCTAGTAAGTCAGGCAGCCGTGTCCCTCTTTTGTGCCAGCTGCCACCAGAGACTCTGAGAGACTCCAGTAAAAAAGGCTTGTCTCTGACATCACAGCCTAATGTCCAGTCCAGTCAACACAATCGAAGTGCATGTAGAAGGTTAAAAACAACATTACAAGAATGTAATCACAATTCAGGGACATGCAGAAGTCATAAATTAAATGTTGCTGGTCTCATAACTACGTAACTAGTCAGAATGTCAGTGGGGACGAGAGAGGTGGGGGAAGGCTTTCTGCAAAACAAGTAGGAATCGCAAAGGGTGCCTGGGGGACATTTCAGGTAAGAGAAACGCTGCATTGAAAGCATGGTTGAAAACTGGGAGCAGTACATCCAGGTGACAGTGGGAACTAGCCAGGATAGTTGGACAAGAGGGCACGTGAAGAAGGTAGAAGGAAGGCTGGGATTGAAGAGCCCGAGGGTCATATTCGGTGGCTGAGGAGTTTATATTTCCACCCTGGGGTGCTGAGGCCGAGATGGCTCTGTGACATTCAGTCAGCTTCAGGCACCTGCTCTCCTGTTCTTACCCTCACGATGACTGAGCCTCACTGCCCTCTCCTGATGAGAGAGAAAGAGCCCATAAACAATCTCTCTCTCTCCCTCTCTCTCTCTCTCTCACTCTCTCATGCTGACTTCTTTTTAATTTGAAAGCGGTGGAGCAGGTGCACCATTGGCTTTTGTGGCGATGCCTCTCACTCTGGCCAGAGGGTGTTGGCGTAGAGGCCTGAGGCCTAGATGCCCTGTGCAGAAAGAGCCAGCTCAGATGTGTGGCAACATCCTCCCCACCTCAGCAGACATGACTAAACAAACTCTGTCTGCTTTGTACAATTAATGCATTTGTCAGAGCAGCTCACAGGGAGAGCGAAGCCTTGCAAGCAGCGGCGTGTTCCCAGCCGAAAAAGTACAGGGTGTGCATCTGCACACTTCCTTCTATTGAACGTGGTGCCAGTCCACGTGGTGAACGCTTTAAGGTAAACCTCTTTAAAGAGCCATAGTGATCTGAGCTGCATTTTGGCCCAGAAGTCACTTCCAGACCTCCTTTCATCAGTTTTTCGGAGAAACTAGGGTGCTGAATTATGAAGGAATGATTTGCTTTAGTTGAAAGCAGAAATGCAAGAAACATCCAAATTCTTTCCAACTGGCACCCAACTTGGACCTTGTCGTGAACTGTGCCCCCTCCTCTGAAGTCACCACTACCCTCTCAACCTCCATCTCTGTCAGTGACCCCCATTTAGCCATGACCTTTGTCTCTCCCATTCTTCTTAATAACAAATACTAACCCTTTGTTTTACTCTTTAAAATGAGGACTGCCTTCTCTCCCACGTTGCCAGCAAGGGTCCCCTTAGCACAGGACTGTGCAGTGAGGCAGGCAGGTGTCATCTCCCCAGTGCTCTCAGCTAACAGTTAAATAACTGAGAGACTAACATGGTTGTCCTGACCCAGCCTGGCACTCGAGGGGAGGGTGGTGCTGTGCGAGGTACACAGCACATGCAGATGTCGGGGAGGGTGGTGGGGGCGGCAAGGAAGAGTGTGAGCACAGGGATTTAGACTCCTGTCCTGTTAGCCTGAGAGGTGGGGGGACCTAAAAACAGGAGGATACCTCACTCTCACCTCATGCTTAGCATTTACCTCCCAGACTGTGTGAGAATGGGGTGGGATGCAGACCCGCCTGAGAGGCCAAGCACCTTCTTCACAGGCACACCCCACTTCCTTGCACCCGTTCTTTGCTGGATGGATGGCACCAAGAGCACTCACACACTTGTAAATGTCCTTAAGCCAAAGGGACAACCAAATGGTCCACAGATCTGTGTGTTGGCTCCCCCTAAGCTCCACCTTGACAGCAGAGCATTTCGAAGTTTCTTAAATAGCTAAAAATGGCTTAATAACAGCAGCAGCAGCAGCAGCAGCAGCTAACATTTATGGAGAGCCTGTTGTGTGCCAAGCAGTTCTAAACACTTGGCTGGTATCAGGTGTAATTAAGTTAATCATCAAATTTAATTATTTGATCTTCCCCAGAATCATCACTTAGAAACTGACCACTTGTTAAGACTTAGAGAACCGAAACGATGGCATTTTATGCCAACAGACAGACCATTTGTCACTAAGCCTCCCGTGCTGGACACTGAGGGCCTGGGGGCACCACAGGATGGAGGGTCCTGCCCTCAGGGTACTTGAGATTCGGAATTATTCTACAAGAGAATTTACACTGTGATTCACTGCTAAGAGGGGGCTTGTCCTTTCATCCTCTCATTCGACAAGCATGTCTTGAGCATGATTTATTGAGCATTTATTTACAGTGCTGAGCACTGACTGTGTGAGATGCTGCAGACACTGATCTGAAGGAGCGCTTCCTCTGCAGTGAACAAGCCAGAAGCGCAGAGTGCTGGGAGGCGTCAGAGAGGAGGAAGGCGGAGAGCTGAGTCGGAGGGACAGAGAGAGAGTGGGGGTTAGGAACACAGGCTCTTTCCCCAAAGTTCATGAGAACGTCTCCCATGAGGTGAGAATGGACCTAGAAAACAGTGAGTCGTGTTTACCATAGTGCCTGACAGCAGTCGGCAGGCAGGAAAAATGAGTTACTTTGTTAATAGAGTGAAAGGGCTTTGGTGGTGGCTGAGTTGTTCATTTGTATACCGCTCCCTAGCCCTCGGTGTTGGTTAGCGTGGGCTCACATACACCCCGGGTACCAGGATGCTCACCTGGAAGCCTTCCTGAGAGGGGCTGGGGGCAGAGCAGGCCCCAGCCTGAGAGGGAAAGACTGGAGGGAGGGTCCGAGACGGGCAGCCTGGGGCGGGTGGCTCTGGGCAGAGCAGAACGCAGGGCTCTTCACCCTGGAGTCCTTGAACTGGAATTGCTACCTCCTGTGGGTCAGAGGGCAGAGAAGACAGCTCACCCTCACGCCCCCCCCCGCCCCTCCCTACACACACACATTCATTCTCTCTCTCTCTCTCTCCTTCTCTCCCTCTTTCCCTCTCTCCCTCCCTCCCTCCCTCTCACTCTCCCGCCTGCAGGGGCTGGAAGGCTTATTGGGCTGGGAGCCTCTAATCACTGGTGGCCACACTGAGCTGTTTGCCCCCCCCCTCCAGCCCTCCTCCCCGGCGCCTTTCATCATCACTGTGCATGTTCATTTAAACTCAGCGAGACCCACGCCAACAAAAACAAAGCAAATGATCTCTTAGCGTTTATTTATATTGTAAACCTTCTCTGGAGTGATTTTTCCCCAATCCAGCTTGCAATAATTTATTAAGAAAGATAAAGTGATTTTTAAGTGTGATTTTAAAGAGTTAGGCCCATACATTAGCTTGCTTTCCGTTTTTCTTCTGCTTGGGTCCGATGTTGTTCCCGAAACGAGCTTTGATTTTCTTTCTTCTCAGGGTACTTTGGGACCGGAGAAAAAAACCCCATCCTGTAAAAACAGTCAGCCATTTAAATTACATAAATACACTGAAGCAGAAACTCTTTTCTGAAATGACTAAAAACTGTCATTAAACTACTTTCTGAGATGGGAGGGAATCCACGAAGCTGATTCTTTAAAGATGTTTTTTTGAAGCCACGTTTGTTCTTCCGTCTCCGTGAACCAAAATGCAGCCCGAACATAGTGCCTGTTGTTTATCAACAAACCAAGAAAAAGAGAAAAATGGGGGGGAAGAAAAAACAAGCAGCAGAAAACTCTGAATTGTTTATAAAGTGGATTTTTAAAAATATATATAAAGAGAACAAACTACCCTTTCTTTTCTGCTCTTAACATGTTAAGCTCTTTCAAGTGATGGCCAATTAAAAAAACTTGGAGCACATCGTGAGGCCCAGGTTTCCCAGCATTGCAGATGTTGAGCCACAAAGTAAAAGTTAAGAATTGTGGCCCTTTCGAGCTGTCTGGGCTGGAAAAGTACTGACTAGAGGAAAGCCTCAGGCTGGGACCATGGGGCTCTGTGCCGTCCCCTCCCCCCTGGTGAAAAGCTGCATAGCTGCCCAGTTGGCATGGCTGTGCCCTCTGTCATCTTTACCTGCAGCCGAGGACGTTTGTTCAATCTGAACGAGAAAGGAACTTGAGATTCCAGCAACACATAGTGAAAAGCTTCTGGAGCCTTAACACTGTGCCCTTCTGCTGTAAGCTGGACCGTGCCGATTCTGTGGCAGCAGGCAGATGCCTGTGCTGCCCAAGCGTCTATATTTAGGCGTGGGCATGAGATTGCCAAGATAAAGAAGGGCATGGTCGGTGTCGCCTCAGCATGCTGTTTGTTTTGGAACAGAGGCCCTCGCTGTCTGTCCTCCCATCTCTGCTCACAGGCAAGCCCTGTGTTGCCCCGTGGGTTAGACGCTCATGGAGGAGAGGGCATCTCCCCAAAGCCCGGGCAGTTTGGAAGGCAGCAGAGACCTTCCTGAATGACTGTCTTTCATGCCGGGTGGCTGCGTGCTCCTGGGCAGGGACTAGACATCGTGGCTTCCTATTTGCCGTCCTGTAGGCAGCTGCCACACGTTCTTTTGTAGCAGGCCATGTAGTTGAGCCCTGAGTGGCTCAGGCATGTCCAGTGGCTCATCGTCTCGCAAAAGCAGATGTCCTTTAACCCACAGTGGGAAGCTGCTCTCTCCTGGCTCAGTCTCCTGGGCCTGCCACCCACTTGGGGACAGAGGCCCAGTCACTGCTTACCATTGTGTCCCTGGCCGCCTTGGGACACCCTGAATATCCCTCCCACCCCATGGAAGGGCAGCTCAGCTCAGCAACCTGCCCTAGGCTCTCAGGCCTTAGCTCCACCAACAGCCCAGGTGCTTCTCCCGGTCTCGGCCTCACCCCAGAAGCCTTCCCTGCCTTTCCTTTCTGACTTCCTGCTGGGAGCCTCCAGTCCAGCTGGCCTCCCCCCCCCCCCCCCCCCCCGCATCCTATACCGCCTTGCCCTAGTGCCTTTGCTCCCCTGAATTGCCCCAGCAGTTACCAGTCCACACCCTTGTTCACGTGTAGATCACCTCCTCCAGGAAGCCTTCTGGTTTCTAAAGGCTGGCTGATTTCTTCCTAGGATGCCTTACTTAGGGGCCTCTCTCAAGGCCATGCTGGCATTCCTTCTGGAATGTTCTATCCTCAGGGTCTTGACCCAGACCATCCTGGGCAGAGCCTGGGCTGAGTGCCCAGCCCTCTGCCCTAGTCTAGCTCAGGCCACTCCCCTGGGCCCATCTATCAGACACCCTGCCTTCTGATATCCAAGCTGTGCCTTAACTTCCTGGCCAGGTGAAGACTGCCAGGGAGAAGGGGCCATCCCATCTTAGTCATCTTTGTACCCCCCATGGCACCTAACAGTGCCCAAATCCCTAAGATGGAGCCCAACTTCTGTCATCTTAAAAGTCTCCTGCATCGGTCCCTCCCAGAGCACATAGAGGTTCATGGGCGCGCCAAAGAAAGGTTCAGAGCAGGCTCCCTTTGACAGGCTGGGGGAGCAGTGATGGGACAGCAGCCCTAATGGGGCTCTCAGGCCAGCAGACTGAGGGGACAGCTGTAAAGCCAGTGGGAGGACTAGCTCTTCGGGTAGCTTTGGTGTTTGAGGCACACAGGCTTCCTCTGAGAAAAGCTCAGCCTGCTGTTTTCAAATTTGCAGGTCGAGGCCCCTGGGCACAGATTGGGGTGGGGGGGTGGGGGGCCTGGATGAGGTACTCAGGGTTCCAGCTCCTGGGAGAGCTGTCGAGATGTTGCGTATCCCACCTTCCCAGGAGTCTTCAGGAGCGCTCCCCTGGACGCCGGGCTCCTGCTAGCCTCACACTCTTGCTCTCACAGTGAAACACATCGGTCCTTTTTAAAGAATTTTTGCTGATCCCAGAAAAATAGGAGCCCTGAAGCTTACTGTCCTCAGCAGGGAAAAGCAGTTCTATGTGGGAGGGATAGAGCCCCCTGCCAAACCACCGTCAGGCCTGGCCATGGTTCAGAGGGGAAGGGCTTCAGGACCTGCCTATGGGGAGGAGGAGACCCCCTCCACTGAGCAGGTCGGAGAGGTCAGGCCAGCCTCTCTGGCTGGTGCCTGGGTAGGGAGAGCTTGGAAGCACTGCTCCCAGGGACCTACGGGAACAACAGGGCTAGAGGGCAACTGATTGTGGTGGGTTCGAAATAGCTCCTTAGGGGCAAATTAGGTAGAAAAAGAAATGTCTGTAAGGATTGCTGCTGGCGAGTATGGCCATCTCCTCATAAACACTGGTGCTGCTCTACTCAACCCCCTTACCAGCGTGGGCTCTGGGTAATGTGCCATCAGCAGCCTGGAGACAGGGGTGGTGGGTGGGGAAGGGGCGAGGAGGCTCCACCTTACCAGCGCGGTTCCATCAGCAGCCTTCCGTCATGACTGGCTCCGCCTTTAGTTTTGTCCTGGCGATATGGCCTGAATTTCAGGATAGGTCTGTGCCTTTCCAGAACCTTCACCGGAACTGCAGAGGGAAAAAGCCAAGACTTCCGTTTCTCAAGAAAAGTGCAGTGTTTCACATACACCTCGGGCAGATGTTTGTGTTCCACGGGGGTCGCTGCCTTTGTTTTCAGAGTAAACGTTTGTGTGAGCGCACTCAGATAGGGGGAGTCCACGGAGAGCAGACCCTCTCACCTGTGTTTCCGCAGGCACGGACCGCCCTGGTAGTCCAGGATTCTAGGCCCAGCTCCGTCTATGGCCTTGCTTAGGCCATGGCCCCTCTCTGGGCCTCAGTTTCCCCTTCTATAACAATGGAGGGGGGGGGCGGTAAACTTGATGCGTGTAAGATTATTTTCAGCTCTGACACTTTAGGATTCTGATCTTAGATATTTATGACCAGCCTTGCTGATTCTCCCTTCAAAGTATAGTTCCAGTATGTACACTGCTCTCCATTTCTCCCCGTGCCGTCCATCATCAGGTGGCGTCCTGCTTAAGTTCAATGGCTTAGAATAAACCCAGACCCCCTCACCATGGGCCCTGTGATCACAGGGCTCCTGTCCCTCTGCCTTAGGCTTTTTCCACCCCAACCACTTGCTCTGCTCTCCTGGTGGAAGGCATCAGTCCTTTCATAAGAACTTCTGCTGATCTCACAGCCTCTGGAGCACACCACACCCTTTCTACCTTCAGGTCTTTGCACCTGCTGTTCCCTCCACCTACAGCCACCCTCCCTCTGCTATTGGATGGGCTGGCCCCTTCCCATCTTTTGGGTCTCAGCTTAAATGTCACCTCTGAGAGACCTTACTCAAAACCCCTATCTAAACTAAGTGCTCCTCTGCTATTCCACTTCTCATTCCATGTTTATTTTCCTTCAGGCACTTAAGAGGTCTTGGAGCTATTTTCTTAGATCCAGTTATGTATGAGTTTCTTGTCACCATCACTAAAATGTGAGCTTCACACAGTGGGGACCTCCCTAGAGTGGGGCCTCATCTGCCCTGATCACTGCTGAGCACCCAGAGCCCAGCATAGGGTCTGGTACACGGCAGGTGTTCCATAAATGTTTGTTGAATGGCTGAGTGGTTGAATGAATGGATGCTTCCTCCATAAAGAGCTTCATTTTTCTTCCTGATCACTCGGTCTTAGGCCCCATGTTCCCTCAAGGATCTGCATGTAGCAGTGAGGGAGATTATAAAACAAACCACATGTCCAGTATGACGTCCTTAGTCGATAGCCAAGAGGGATTTTTAGTCCCCACCCCACTACTTGCTCCTGTGGCCTCAGCACAGTTGATTAACATTTCCTAAGGGCCTGCTCGGTGCCAGGCCTGGATAATGCTTTCTGATCATTATTTTATTTACCCTTGACGACCTTTGTGAAGCTGATAGTGGAAACTGAGTCTCAGACAGATTAAGTAACCTTGCCTGAGATATAGAGCTAGCAAGTGGCAGTGCCCAGATCTGAAATTGGGGGTGCCTGCCCTAAGTCCAGTGCTATTTGTTTCATACACCCAATGCCACTGAGCCAAGCTATAGCTGTGAGCATAGCAGGGACCCAGGAAGGTGGCGGGAAGGCTGGCAGGTACCTGTGTGTGATTTCAGGGGCCCTCTGTTGTCCACCTAGCTAGGAGAAGCACAGAGCCTAGGGCTGACTGGTGTCCCTGAGTGTCATGGGAACCTGCCATCAGTCTGTGGCATTTCTAGAGACCTGGTGTTGTGCAGAGCATGGGGGCTGTGTTAGGATTAGTGATAACTGAGAGCCCAGGGGACAGGCTGGATGGTACTGCCCTCTCAGCAGTGACCTGTCAGCTGCTTCAAGAAGGCCCCTTTGAGGCCAGCACAAACTGTGTCATACCATAGCCCCTTCAGGGGCTAGTTCTTTTGGCAAGACACACACGCGGAGCCTCAAAATGGACCTGTTTGCCAGAAGCCGCAGCAGAGGAGAGAGCATGGAGCATGGAACCAGACAGACCTGGGCTTGAATCTCAGCTCTGCTATTCACTAGCTGTGTGACCCTGAGTCATCTGCTGTCTCTGAGCCATAAATTCTTTATCTGTATGGTAGAGATTACAGAGAGTCAAATTTGGATATGACACAGAATCAGCATTTAATAATTCTTGTGAGAGAGAGAAGGAGTGACATCTAAGATGTCCTCTTCCAGGAGAGATGGCAGAGAGTAGGAAACAAATCCAGGTTATTTTCAGCATGAAACGCTTTAATTAGGCTATGATATGAGATTAATTACCCACAACTTCCAAGAGCTTACGGAAAAATGTTAATGATGTGAACAGGGTTTTGTTCTTTTTTTTAGGCTGTAAGATGGTGTGCTCAATAATTGTAAACAAGTAACAGCACATACTCGCATATGTACCCTGTGTCAGGTGCTATTCTGAGCACTTTATAGTCCTTAATTCATTTAATTGTCGCAGTAACCCTCTGAGAGCAGTACCACTTTAGTCTTTTTTTTTTTTTCAGGTGAGAAAACAGTATAATTTACATACAATAGAATGCATACAAAAGTGTACTTTTCTATGAGTTTTGACAAATTTACACACCTGTGTACCCACCACCACAATCAAAAAAGGGTTGATTTCCATCACTCCAGAAAGTAGGGATTTCTGTGGGGCCCTTCGGAGTCAAACCCCCCACTGCTCAGCCCCAGGCAACCAAGGGTCTGCTTTCTGTCATCACAGATTCCATTTGGATCCTATGGGGCTCCATATAAACGGAGTCGTATTTTTTTATTTGTTTTTATTATTTTAAAATTTATATTTATTGAGATATAATTGCCATATAACATTTGTAAGTTTAAGGTGTAAGTTTAAGGTATACAACGTGTTGATCTGATACATTTGATTACCACCGTATGATTACCACCGTAGTGTTAGCTACTGCGTCACAATTATTCCTTTTTCGTGGTGGGAACAATTACGATCTAGTCTCATAGCAGCTTTGACGTTTATAGTACAGGTTTGTTGTCTATAATCACTATGCTGTGCATTAGATCTCCAGGACTTATTTATCTACTGGCTTCAGGTTTGTACCCTTAATCAACATCTCACCAATTCCCCCACCCTCTTGGTCCTGGTAGCTGCCATTCTGCTCTCTGTTTTTATGAGTTTGGCATTTTTAGATTCCACATATAAGTGAGATCATACAATATTGGTCTTTCTCTGACTCATTTCACTTAGCATAATGCCCTCAAGGTCCATCCATGTTGTTGTAAATGGCAGGATTTCCTGCTTTCTCACAGCTGAATCATATTTTGTTATATACTGAGTTGTTGGGAATGTCATGACGTATTTTTCTATGTTTTTCTTTGCAAAAATGCATCATGACTTTTCTGACAACCCAATAGATATAGAGGGAAGGAGGGAGGAAGGTAGATAGGTAAATAGGTAGGTAAAGTGGATAGACAGATAGGTTAAGTAGATAGATAGGTAGATAGACATATAGAGATATAGATATACGAGTCTGTATTTCACATCATCTTTATCCATTCATCCATTGATGGACACTTAGGTTATTTCTGTATCTTGGCTGTTGTGAATAATGCTGTAATAAACATGGGAGTGCATATATATCTCTTCAGTATCCCATTTTCATTTCCTTTGGTGATAGACTCAAGGGTGGGATTGCTGGATCATATGGTTGTTCTATTTTTAATGTTTTGAGGAACCTCCATACTGTTTTCCATTGTGGCTGCACCAATTTGCAATCCCACCCGCAGTGCACAAGGGTTCCCTTTACTCCACACCCTCGCCAACACTTGTTCGTTCGTTCCTTCCTTCCTTCCTTCCTTCCTTCCTTCCTTCCTTCCTTCCTTCCTTCCTTCCTTCCTTCCTTCTTTTCTTTCTTTCTTTCTTTCTTTCTTTCTTTCTTTCTTTCTTTCTTTTTCTTTCTTTCTTTCTTTCTTTTTCTTTCTTTCTTTCTTTCTTTCTTTCTTTCTTTCTTTCTTTCTTTTCTTTCTTTCTTTCTTTCTTTCTTTCTCTCTCTTTTCTTTCTTTTTTTCATAATAGTTATCCTAATAGGCATAAGGTGTCCCATTCTGGTTTTGATTTCCATTTTCCTTATGATTAGTGGTGTTGAGCACCTTTTCATGTGCCTGTTGGTCATTTAAATGTCTTCTTTGGAAAATGTCTATTCTGATCACCTGCCCATTTTTAAATCAAATTGCTTATACAGAGGGTGCCAAAAAACTGTATACACATTTTAAGAAAGGAAAAAATATATTAAAATTACACTGATGGTAACCACTTTGAGCACCTCTTGTAATTGCAGAAGTCAAACATGACTTGTATTCATCTTGTGTTATTGGTATATATTATTACAATTTTAATGCAGTTTTTTTCCTTTCTTAAAATGTGTATACATTTTTTGGCATCCTCTGTATTTTTGTTGAGTTGTATGAGTTCTTTGTATATTTTGGTTATTAACCACTTACCCGATATGTGGTTCACGAATACTTTCTCCCACTCTGTAGGTTGCATTTATTTATTTATTTATTTATTTATTTATTTATTTATTTATTTATTTACTCTTCAGCTTTTTAGTTTGATGTAGTCTCACTTGTTGATGCTTGTACTTTTAATGTCATATCTTAAAAATCATTGCCAAGATCAATGTCAAAGAGCTTCTTTCCTGTGTCTTCTTATAGGAGTTTTATAGTACCAGGTCTCACATTTAAGTTTTTAATACATTTTAATTTTTTTTTTTTTAAGATTTTTTACTGGGGAATTGGGGAAGGGGAACAGCTAGGTTGTTGTCCTTCAATCTTAGTTGTAGAGGGCGCAGCCAGCTCAGCTCCAAGTCCAGTCACCATCCGGCCGCTCGTTGGCAGCTCGCTGGGCCACTCAGCTCAAGGTGCCGTGTTCAGTCTTAGTTGCGGGTGGGCGTAGCCCACCATCCCATGCGGGAGTCAAACCAGCAACCTTGTTGTTAGGAGCATGTGCTCTCACCAGCTGAGCCATCCTGCTACCTGTTGGCAGTTCAGCGGCAGCTCAGCTCGGGCACAGCTCACTGGCCCATGTGGGAATCGAACTGGCAACCCTGTTGCTCAGAGCTCACACTCTTAAACTGACTCTTAACCAACTGAGCCACTCTGCCAGCCCTGAGTTAATTTTTGAGAGTGGTGTAAGATAGGGGTCCAATTTCATTTTTCTGCATGTGGTTATCCAGTTTTCTAAACACCATTTGTTGAAGAGACTACCCTTTCCCCATTAAGTGTTCTTGGCTCCCTTGTCAAAGATTAGTTGAAGGTAAATGCAGGTGTTTATTTTGGGCTGTCGGTTCTGTTCCATTGGTCTACATGTCTATTTTTATGCCAGTAGCATGCTATTTTAATTACTATAGCTTTGTGTATGATTTGAAATCAGGAAATGTGCTGCCGCCAACTCTGTTCTTTCTTATAATTGCTTTGGCTGTTTGGGGTCTTCTGTGGTTCCATACAAATTTTAGGATTGTTTTTGGAATCATATATTACATACTCTTTTGTCTGGCTTCTTTTGCTCAGCACAATATTTTTGAGACTCATCCATGTTGTTGCATGGTCCCTTTTTATTGTTGAATAGCAACCCATTTTATAAATATATCATAATTGTTTATTCACTCTCCTATTGATGAATATTGGAGTTGTTTCCAGTTTGGGACTGTTATAAATAAAGCTCCAAGGTTTCTTTGTGTACAAGTCTTTGGAATTGCTGGGTTATCATATGAGATAAGTATGTTTAATTTTTAAAGAAACTATCAAATGGTTTTTCAAAGTGTCTGTACCATTTGCTGTTCCCACTAGCAGTGTGTGAGCGTTCCGGTCCCTCCACATCGTGGCCAACACTTGAGCTGGCAGGTTTAAATTTTAGCCATATAGGTAGGTGTGTGGTGGTATCTTGTGATTTTAATTGCAGGTCTCTGATGCCAGTGGGTGCTGAACGTCTTTTCATGTATCTTTTTGTCATCTGTATATCTTCTTTTGTGGCATTTCTTTCAAACTTGCCCATGTTTTCATTGGGTTATTTACTTTCTTACTGAGCTATGAGTTCTTCATATTTTCTGGACATAGGTCCTTGTGAGGTATATGTATTGCATATATTTTCTCCATATCTTTGGCTTGACTTTTCATTTGCCTAACATGGTTTTTAAGAGAGATAAAGTTTTGAATTTTGTTGGTCCAATTTATTAATTTATCTTATGGTCCATACTATTAGTATCCTAAGAATTCTTTGCCTGCCCCAAAAATCTCACTTTTTTGTTCTTTTCTAGGAGTTTTATACTTTTAGCTTTTACATATATGTCAATGATTCATTTCCAGTTAATTTCTGTGTGTGGTTTGAGGCAAGGGTCGAGGTTCCTGTTTCTCCATACAGTTATCTCATTGTTCCAGCACCGTTTGTTGAAAAGTCTCTCCCTACTGAATTACCTTGGCACCTTTGTTGAAAGTCAGTTGAATGGTATATGTGTGGGCCTGTTTCTGCCTCCCTACTCTTTTCTGTCCTTATCTCATTGTCACACCGTCTGGTTCCTGTAGCTTTATACAAGGTCTGGGGGTCAGCGTCTTTCTCATCCCATGTTCTCTGCCAGTCAGGCCCGGAGGCGGGGCCCTTGGGAGACTGTCCACCTGGAACTGAATCCTGGCCCTCTCTGATAGCCCAGGTCACCTGCATTTGCATGATTTAAAGTTTCAAAATGATCTCTTCTTACCAAGTAAAGTCTGTGTATGTTTATATCTTGCATTCACCTCACTCTAGAGCTCTCAGGCATTCCTCCTCCTCCAAACTTGACCCCAAAAGCCCTGTGAGGTAGGGAACAAAAATGCAAAGTGTTCGCCTTTTTAAATGAGCACTTTTCAAAAGTTTTCTAAGGAACTGAAAAGAAGAACTACATAATGGAAACCATTTTTCAGCCTCCAGCATGGCCATTTATCTCAATAACCATTTCGTTTAAAATGTGGGCCAAACATAAATCATATCTTGAAAGAAAGCATGTTGGTGCCACAGAAATTGCCCTATACTCTTACCACCTAATTTGAAAAATCTGTTTTGAAGCTGGGAAGAAAGCAAACAAGCCCGGGCCCAGCAGTCCATCTTCCACGCGTCCCCAAAATAAATCCTCACTATTCCCCAGACTAAGTGGAGGAACTGAAGCACAGACGACACGCCCTGGTGTTAAGTCGTTCTCTGCTGCTACTGCTGCTGCTAATTTGGGCCCCTTGGCCTTTGAATGTCATTAGGTAATGAGGGGCTGAAAGCCCAAAACCAGGCTGCTCCTCACCTGTTTTTGGAGTGACCCCCTCTCTGAGCAAGGCCATCCTTGTCTTTAGGTCTTAAACACACACCTTAGAGCACTTAGGTTTTGGTGCTCCTTTAAGGACATGCCCAGAGGGAGGATGCTAAATATAGCAGGGCCTGAGGCCCATTTTCCAGACTAATCAAACGAGGAGACATTTGGCAGCCTGTGCTGTGGGCTGGGAATTCCAGGGTCTCCCATTTAAACCTCACTGAGGAGTCTGTGGTTAAAATGGCGCGATTCCCCTGTAACAGGTTCTTATTTTGCTGGTCAGAACTTCCTGAGAGGGGGGGGAAAAAAGACCTACAGGTACTGTCCCAGTGCGCTGGGGCCAGGCAGAGCACTTCCTCAGCCAGCACGCTCCCTGAGGGGCCCTGGGACTTAAGTATCCCCACTCTGTACTCTGCATTGTTTCTGATGAGGAAAGTCCTGTGTGAGCATTGTAAACAAATTCTAAGATAAAGAACAAAATTTATACCCATGATTCTACCACTTGGAGGTTATTTTTCTGATATGCTTTTCACTTCTAGCTTTTTTTTTTTTTAACAGCAGGCATGTAAGTGGGGTCGAGAGATGATCAGTTTAATTTCTCTTTTCATTTAATAATTTCTGGTCATTTTATCACATCATTAAAACTTGCTTGAAAACATGCTTAATGCCTGCCTAATACTCGTCCTATGCATGGGCCAAGCTCTCCAGCCATCTCGTTGGTAGTGGGGGGACAGGGATCCCAACCCTGACAGCAGTTTCTCTTTCCTTGAGCCTGCTGTCTCCCCTGGGACAGGACTTCTCTCCACATCCTGCATCCTTCCTCGCTGGCCTTGGAGGCCCCATTCAGCCTCAGGTGGGAAGGTAGAAACAAGCAGCCCCTTCCTCATGCGGAAGGACGGACTGTCATGGAGCCGCCCTGCTCCGGGGTTCTGTTGCTTAAGATCTGCACCTCCCCAGACGCAGGGGAGCTACAACCCCCACCTACCTTCTTCATTCTCCCTCCTCCCATCTAGTACCTGCTTTCAGCAGCCTGTTCACTGCTTCCCACCTGTGCCTCCTTTCACACAAACCCCCTGGACGCCCCCCACAAGGACATCCTGTCCCTGTCTGTGTGTGTCAGGTGTGGTGCCTGGAGCAGTGAGTCAGGAGCGGCTGAGCACCACCAGCACCTCTCAGAGTGCAGGCCTGGGTGGGGGCCTGGCCTTTTCCCTGGATCCAGGCTCTGAAGCACGAGGCCATTTTTCTCAGACCTCCTCCCCTTATCAATTGCAGCCCAGAGAGTCTCTGTAGGGAAAGCGGGGAGGACTGGGAGGGCAGAGGCCTCCCGAAGGTGGCCTGCGAGCCACATGTGTGCACAGGCCCAGCCCTGCCTCCCCCTCAATGTGCCTTTGATCAACTGCTCAGGCGCAGCCAGGCAGAGGCGTCCTCCACACCCCACCGCGGGGCTGGAGGCCCCCCATCCTGCTGCCAACATAAAGCATTTCCTTTCTCCTTTTTCTCCCCTCACCATTGGCGGCCTGCGTGCTTTGTAGAAGTCATTATTTTTGTCTCACCAGCTGCCTTAGCCACAACTGTTTCTGTCTGGTCAAACCTTAACCTTGTTTCTGGAACCCCTGGAGCAGTAGGGTCATAGGGCAGTCACGCAGGGCCCCTGAGTTAGCACCTGTGGGGGTGGGGCTAGGAAAGGCTTATGAGATCTCCACAGGAAGACTCGAGAGCTGGAAGTTGCCTCGGGAGCTCTAGCTAACCCGTCCTTCCCTCCCCCAGCCCTCAGCTGCCTGGCGCCTGAGGGCTGAGTTTGGGGCTGGGGTTCCCTGAGAAGAGAGCTTGGGTCTTAATTCCACTCCCAAATCTGCGCAGCAGAGGAGGCCGTGAGTGTTGGGGTACAAGGGTGAGAAGGCAGGTACACATCTTTCAAAGTGGAGGTGCCAGAGTGGTGGTGTGTAAGGTGGGGGAATGCAGACCCCTGAGCCTGGGCTGGGGGAGGGGTCGTTTTTTCCTCCACTGAAGGAGGGAGAATGTGTAGATATAAAGCGAAGCAGGGCCCTGGCTGCCAGGGGCAGATAGCAAGGGCACTTGCACGTCCCCTGCAGGGCCTGGGCTGTCCGTCCCCAGGGGAGCCTTCCCCACCTGACCCTGCCTTCCTTGTGCAGACACTACCCTCTTCTTCCCCCTTGTTTGTCCCGTGGCCATCATCTGCTCGCACCAGCCACTCTTGGCGGAGGGGCAGAAGGATCTTGAAATGTTGGGGTCCCATGATACAGGCATGGACCCTGGGCCGTTGTCCTCCCACTGTCCCCTGGATTCTGGACTTACTATGAGAGGGCAGGGTTACTCCTGAGTCGGCCCATGTGTCTGCGATGTGACGGGAGCTCCCGACAGGAATCTGGGAAGTCAGGGCCTGGGTCGCCTGGGCCTTGACCCAGTGGCACCTCCAGTGCCCCCCACCCACCCCCAGGCACATGCTGCAGGTGGACTTGGGTCCAGCGTGGTCACAGGTTAGCCTGCAAGGCCACCAACTCGGGAAGCCCCACGGTCGCTGCCTACAGAGCATCCTTTCTGAGCAGCACCAGTCCTGCCTAGGGGCCTCCTGTGGTTCAAAAGTGAGAACTGTCCACCACCCTGCACTCCTGTGGCCTGGTTTGGGACCCGATGGTGGCCCAGGAAGGACAATAAGGTGTCATGGTCTGTAGCTAAGGCCTTGCTCGGAAAGTGGCCCCACGGCCCACTTGGCCCACAGGCTCCCACCGGGAGATGACCACAGCCCTGCCCCAGTGTCCTTTGGGGCTTGGAGGCCAAGGGCCTGACTTGCCAGAGACCCCAGAAACCAGCTAGACTGAGGGACCCTTTCCTTATTGATTCTTGGGTATTATGTTCACACCAAAAATTCCCTTTTCTTTTCTCCACTGTGGAGTCATGTCCAGAGCAGATGGCTGTGAATCACTGTTCATGTAAAAGCTATGTATTGGGCCAGGCTTTGCGCCAGGGTTGGGGACACAGCGGTGAACAGACAGACCAGGCCCTGCCCTCTGGCTGTTCGAGGGCCGCTGGTGGTCCCGTGGGGAGTCAGGCAGATGCACAAACAGAAATGTGGTGACAAATTTCGGTAGGGGCTCTGGAGGAAGCAAACAGGTTGTTTGAGCCTGAGAATGAGGGGGAGGCTGTTTTAGGGGGGTGATCAGGGAAGACACCAGGAGCTGTGCACAGCCAGCATGTGGGGAGGGGTCTCCATGCCAGAGGAAAGTGCGAGCCCAGAGGAAGGGGAGCACGCTGGAGCTTGGGTGGCTGGAAGCTGGTGTAAGGGGGCAGGAGAGAGGCAGTGTGGGAGGAGGGGCTTGGTGAGGCCGGCAGGGCTGGGGCATGGGGTTTAGTGGGCCAGAAAGGAGTATGGACTGCACGCTCCCTGTGCGCCAGGAAAAGCCAGTGAAGGCTGTGAAACTGGGGCATGACGGACTCGACGGGATGCTTTTCTGAGAAAACCAGTCTGGTGCTTCATGGAGTGTGGGTGGGAACAACACCAGAGGGCTGTGGAGGCCCGAGGAAAGCAGCCAGGGGCCAGGGATACCTGGAGGCGACAGGTCCTGTTCCCTCATGGGCAGCCAAAGCCAGCAGCGCCCCTGGAAACAGCCCTGACTCCGTAGGGGTCCCAGCGGTGTCTCCACCCAGCACACAGAATCCTACCTGTGAGGACCCAGCAAGCAGGTTTGGGGAACAGGGCCGCTCAGAAGCCCAGGGAGGCCTGGATATTTCCATTTTTTATTTTTAAAAAAGAGAAATGCCAAAACTGGGTTTCAAAAACCAGTACATTCAAAATGTTTACATTTATCAAATGAACACTTTTAACACACACACAAACACACAAACATAATTGTGCCATTCACAAGATAATTACAGTGTTTATGAAAGAAAAACCTTAGTCCACGGCATGCTCTAGGCAGTGTGGTCCAGAAATGGGACACACGTTTGAAACCGGATGACAAACAGCCCCTCTTGGTCTCCTCGGCAGACTGGAAAGCGAAACCTCGAGGCCCTCTGGCTGTGTGGGTCTAGCTGCGCGTTCTGCCGGCCACTTGTGACGAGCTGGGTGGTTCCACAGTCCCCTGGTTCAGAGTGCTGGGTCCCATCACTGTTGCGGGGCCCTGAGCCTGGGGGCTGAGCCTCCCAGTTGGTCCAGAGCCTCAGGGCAGCTTAAGATCAGCTCCTGAAAGGGGTCACAGGACAGAGGGGTCTCAGGAGCCAGGACAGGTGGGAGGCTGGCCTGGCCTTGACCTGCCCTGGGCTTGCCCAGGTTCCTGTGTGAGCTGATGGCTGTGGGGCCATTCAGTATGTGTCAGCTGCACAGTGTTGATCCAGGAAGCAGGCTTCTGACTGTCCTTCCCTGATATTTTTTTTTTTAGAAAACAATTATTTTAGAAAACAAATTAGTAATAAGTAGGGAGATAAAGTGGAAAAAGCCTCTCCTCTACCCATTACCAGCTCCTTAGGTCTCCTTGATGGGTAACATCATTTCCTCTGAGCTTGTGCTGCCTGCTTTGTACAGTGGGGGCGGTCCTCAAGCTCCTGAGAAGACCGAGTGCAGACAGGTGTTTGGCGGAAGAATATTCCACTGTGTGGACAGACCGCATTTTCCATCCATCAGCTGGTGGACATTTGGGTTGCTTCCACCTTTTAACTGTTACGAATAGTGCTATGAACATTCATGTACAAGCTGTCATGAGGACACAGGTTTCTGTTTCTCTTGGGGATACACCCAAGAGTGGAATCGCTGGGCCGCGTGGTAACTCTTAACTTTTTGATGACCTGCCCGTCTGGTGTCCAAAGTGGCCGCACCATTTTACGTTTCCAACAGCAACATAGGAGGGTTCCAGTTCCACCAAACCTTCACCAACACTTATTATCTGACTTTTTAATTAAAGCTATCCTAATAGATGCAATGTGGCATATCCTCGTGGGTTTGATTTGCATTTTCCTGATGCCTAATAATGTTCAGGTGTCCATGTCCATGTCTTTGGGCTTCTCAGCCATTTATGTCTTTTGTGGGGAAAGCTCTATTCAACTCCTTTGCCCATTTTTAATTGGGTTATTTAGCTTTTTATTATTGACTTGTAAGTGATCTAGATACAAGTTCCTTATCACATGATTTACAAATATTTTCTCTCACTCTGAGAGTTGTCTTTTCACTTTTTCAATTTTTTTTTTAAGATTTTATTGGGGAATTGGGGGAGGGGGACAGACAAGTTGCTGTCCTTTTGTTCTTCAGTCTAGTTGTGGAGGATGTCACTTCACTGGCCCATGTTGATATTATCATTGCATTCTTCCCAGCTGAGGCAGATCAGTCACTGGTCACTGGACGGCCGCTCACTGTGGCTCTTGGCAGCTCACACTGGCTGCCGGCCACTCACGGTAGCTTTACAGCAGCCCACTGCAGCCCCCCTGCAGCCTACACTGTCACTGGCGACTCTCAGCAGCCCAGCTCCAGGTTGAGCTGTTGTTCACCATCTTAGCTGTGGAGGGCGCAGCATCACTGGCCCTCATGTGGGATCCAAACTGGGACTCGGCTGCTCAGAGCTGGCGTCCCAAGCCAACTTCTAACCAATGTGCCACACAGCCGGCCCATCTTTTCACTTTCTTATTAGTGTTGTTAAATGTGTCTTTAAAAACACAAAAATTGTTTTGAATTTTGGTGAAGTCCAATTAATTGCTTTGTTGCTGTGCTTTGGGTTATTTTTCTTGGTTTCAGTTTAAAATATGTAAAATACTTACTTGATTCTGAAGCTAAAAGGTATGCTGAGAGCAGCCTCCTCTCCATTCCACCCACCCCCTACAAGTAACCATTTCAATCGATTTCTGTTTTACCATTCCTGTGTTTATTTTTGCAACATTTAAAAAAATTGTAAAATATTATTTTCTCTTCTTTCTCACACAGTACCAAATACTGTGCATTTATTTGTCTTTCACTATGTAAATGTTGGAAATTTCCCCCTATCTGTTCATTGAGCTCTTTCTAACTGTTTTGGGGCCACAGTGATGCACAGGATGATGTGCAGTGAATGGTTTCATTAGCTGATTCCGACTTGGGTTATTTCCAGTCTTTTCCTGGAACGAATCATGCAGCAGTGAATGATGTCCTTTTGTATTTATGGAGGTGTTGCTTTAGGTAGACTCCTGAAAGTGAGCTTGCGGGGCCAGCAGTTAAGACAAAAGTAATTATGTTGGATAGAGCCAGGTTTTCCTTTGTAGGGCTTGTGCTATTACTGCCCCACCAGCATCGCAGGACACTGCTTTTCCCCACAGGTTCACAAATAGAATGGATTGTCAAGCTTTGGGATTTCTGCCAATCAGATAGGTGAGAAAATGCTGGGCTGCTTTCTAAAAACTCAACTTTATTAAGGTACGATTTACATAAAATAACATGCACCCATTTAAAATACAGAGTAAGTTGTGACAGATGATCTACTGTCACCACAGATTAGTTTTAATTAGAATTCCATATAAATGGATTTGTACACTATGTAGTCTTTTGTGTTGGGCCTCTGACTCGGCGTAAGGATTCTGAAATACATGCACTTTGCTGCATGCGTTAGTGGTTTGTTCTTTTGATGGTGAGAAGTATCCACTGTATGGCTATCCCCCAGTTTCTCTGTTTGCCTCTTGGTGGACATTTGGGTTGATTCTCATTTGTGCCTATTATGAATAAATCTGCTGTGATCATTCTTGCACAAGTCTTGCAGACATGTGTTTTCATCTCTTTGGGGTAAACAGTGGAGTGGCTGGGTCATATGGTTTAAGTGTATGTTAAACTTTGTAAGTCACCAGACCTTTCTCCCAAGTGGTTATGTCAGTTGACGTTCCCACTAGCAGCAGCGGGAGTTCCCAGCCTTTTTATTTTGGCTCTTCTAGGTGGGGTGTGCAGTCTCTTTGTGGTTTAGATTTGCATTTCCCCGAAGACAAAGGACGTTGAACATCTTTTCAGGTTCTTACTGGCCATTGTAGTTCCCCTTTTGTGAAGTGTCTGTTCAAATCTTTTGCCCATTTATAAGAAATCAGGTTGTCTATTATTGAGCTTTAAGACTTTTCTGTATATTCTGAATACAGGTCCTTTTATATACAGACTGGGTGTTTTCTCCTAGTCTGTGGTTTGCTTTTTCACTTTCATAGTGGTATCTTTCAGAGACCAGAAGTTTTGATTTTTTTTGAAGTCCCAATTTTTTCTTTTCTAGTTAGTATTTTTGGTGTCCTACGAAATTTTAGCATTCCTTTTATTCTGATTAAGGTTGAGTACCTTTGCTTATGTTTAAGGGCCAACTGCCTACCTTTTACTGTGAACTATGTGTTTGGCCTGCTTTTTAAACATCAGTTCATTGATCTTTCTCTTCTTTATTTTTCAGAGTTATTTGTATATAAAGGAGATGAGCCTTCTGTGGTATACTGCAATGTTTTCTCCCAGATTGCAGTCTTTTTTACTTTACTTATAGTGTATTTTACACGCAGAAGTGCACACGTGTTTTTACGTAATCCAATGTATGTTTTTATTGCTTGGAGATTTTAGGTCAGAGGCTCCCCACTCATGGGTCGTAAAGTATAATTCATCCATGTTTCCATTTAGTATTTGTATGGTTTCGTTTTTTGTGGGGTTTTTTTACACATTTAGGTCTCTTTCATTTGGAGTTGATTCTAATGTACAGTGTGAAGCATGGAATTAATTTTATCTCTTTGCAAATAACTATCCCGTTGTCCCCATATCGTCTATATTAAACAGTCCATTCTTTTCTAATGAGTTGAGGTCACAGTCCCCAGACCTTTATCATCCAAACACTAAATTTCCATGTGTCCTTGGACGTCTATTTTGTTGTTTCTGGACTCATTTTGTTCCATTGGCCCATCTGTCTATGCTCATGCTGACATAACCGTCTTAATTATAGACATTATGACATGTTTAAACACAGAATAGGGGAACCACATTGCCCCTTTTGAAACGTTTTCCTAGATATTCTTATTTTTCCATATAAACTTTAGAACCAGCTTGTCTAGCTCCAGAAAAGATACTTGATTTTTGTAAATTAAGCTTGTGCTAAATTTATATACTAACTTGGGAAAAGTTGACATCTTGATTGATGTTGAATTGTCCTGTGCAAAAACAAAGGGTGTTTCCCCATTCGTTTCAGTTTACTTTTCATAAGCTTCTTGTGAGGCTGTTGCAGGACTGTTTTGAAGTTGTTTTTTTCATATAGATTTTGTGTATTTCATGTTAGGTCTATTCCCTAGTAATTTCTCTTTTTCATTGCTCTTATAATGGGTTCTTCTCTTTTATTGTATTTTCTAACTGGATGTTGTTTGTATATAGGAAGGCTACAATATTCGTTAATTTTATATCTTGCTATCTTACTGAATGTTATTGTCTGTATTCATCTTAGCATGTATTTTTCTTGGACTTTCTAGGTATACTTATCATTTGCAAAGAGATTATTTCTCTCTTCCTCAGGGTACATTTTTAAAGCTTTGTATTGCATATTCTCAAATTCTTTAAAAAAAACAAGGTACCAATTTATATTCCTCCTTCAAGTGTTTCACCATATTCTTGCCAGCACTGAGTATTAACATTAAAAAAAATCTTTGCCAATTGAATACCATCTCCATTCTGGGCCCCTTCTCCACCAGGTGCTATATGTGCGCCCAGCAGGGAGCACCAATCTCAGCCCCCTCTGGGAGTCCACAGTCTAGGAGACAATGCTTAAGTTTCTTCCCCTCCCCCTGGTTTATTTAGGAATAATTGTCAGATAATAAAAATTGTATATATTTAGGTTGTACAACGTGATGATTTAATATACGTATACATTGTAAAATGATTACTACAATCAAATTAACATCCATCACCTCACAGTTACTTTTTGCGTGTGCAGTGAGAACACTTAAGATCTACTCTCTTAGCGAATTTGAAGTACACAGTACTGTAGTACAGTATTAAGCTGTAGTTTACTACTGTACATCCCTAGAATTTAACCCTCTTATAACTGAAAGTCAGTGCCCTTTCACCGTCTCTCCACTTCCCACAGGCCCTGGCAACCACCCATCTACTCCCTAGTTCCAAGAGATAGTTCGACTTTTTTAGAGTATATATGTGAGATCATATAGTATTTGTCAAGGCTGAAGTTTCTGGAGATTTAAAATTAAGACTGCTGCTGCCTTTCTGAGCCCAGCTGATGGGAAAAAGACTGCCTGCCTTAGTGGAGAAACCCATCTGGGGCCCAGGGAACTCGTTCTGGAAAATCCCTGAGCAGTTATGTAAAATCCATCCCCACCCCCCTTCTGTAGAGGCTCATCGTAAGCCCTCTGGGTGCCTCACTTGGTCCCCTACACTGCCTGGGCAGTGCCAGGAGCAAGGGGCAGACCCAGGCTCCCTCCAGGAGGCCCAGTCAGGCCAGCTGTCTTTCCTGGGCTGTGTACAGAGGCGGGGGTGGGTGCCGAGGAACCTTCCCCATAGCTGAGATCCAATAAAATGGATAAACTGGATGGGAGCTCCTGCCTTCCCATAAAGCCCTGCTCTCCTGTGAACAACCCCGTCTGCCCATCTGCAGAAGGCACTGCTCATTGAAACAGACTGCTGGGCCCCGGCTGGTGGCGTCCCAAAAGGCTGGGTAGGTTGTGGAGAGCCACAGCCCACAGGGCTCACCCCCCTTCATTTTTTCCCTCTTCTGGGCCTGGTGCACCCCCCGCCCCCCGCCTCCTCCTTCATGCAGCTTGCCCCAGCTTTGCAGGCAGTCCAGGCAGCCGTCTGTTCACATAACCTTACCCCCGACACACACCTGTGCTCACAGCTCTGCACCTTACTTGCTGTGTGGTCCCAGGCAAACTGCGTTACCTCTCTGAGCTTGTCTCTCTATCTGTACCTCAAAGGCTGTTGTGAGGCATGAAGGAAGGAGAATTTGCACCAGGTCTGCACAGCTCCTGGCACAGGGAGGGGCTCCAAAAGTGTGCGTTTACTGAATGACAGAGTGAAAGAATGAATGAATTCTGCTGGCAAATCTTCTGGTGGCTCGTCTCCCTGCTCAGATGGTCAGAACAGGAGTGTCATCAGGTCCAGGGCCACTTAGGTGCAACCTTCCTTCAAAATGAGCCACTGCACCCACGGTACCGTTGAATCCCACCCTGGCGGCAGGACCAGCAGTCTCCTTCAGGCCACACCGAGGATGAGCTGGGCGGGTCGCTGGGCAGAGGAGGGCAGGGCCTGCCTGGCCCCGCCCAGGTTGCCTGACCTGCTCCTCCACAGTCCTCTCTGCTCCTGCAGGCGTGTGGATCTTGGCACTGCAGCCTCGTCCCAGTGTCCTCTGACAGTCGGGGACACGGGGGGAGGAGGGGGGGGTGTGACAGGCACACCCACCAGCCCTGGCCGGCCCGGGCTGCTGGGTCCTCAGGAGAGGAAATTTCCTTCTCTATTTATTTTCTACATCCTTGACTTTGAAAGCCAAGCTGGTGTTGATATTTACCTTGGCCCGGCCTCCTCACCTCCCCGGGCCAGCCTCGTGTAAACACGATGTTCCCTCTCTCAAGCTAGCGTTGAGGTGGCCTTTTGCAACCAATTCTAGGAATTCTGAAAGTCTGAAGACGTCAGTTCAGGAACCAGACCCCAGGGAGCCCAGGGTGCGAGGAGCTGGGGCGGGAGCCTCTGTGCCGGCCACAGAGAGCGAGCCGGCCTATGGGGCCAGCTAGGCTGGGCCTCCCCCACTTTCTCTCATTCCTGTGGGGGCCCTATTTTCTCCACATTCATATCCCCCCGTCACCCGAGATCTGACTCAGAGTCTCAAGCTCCCCAAGTACCCACCAAGGAGGGACAGAAGCAGGATCTAGCTGTCTCCCTGGGGCTGGGGGCGGAGAGAGGGCCCACTCTCGAGGGGCAGCCAGCTCCGTAGTGTTTGTCTGGGTGTGTGGTTTTTAGTTCACATGGATCATGGAGCAGGTTGCCGAGTATGGGAACCTGCAGAGGCAGGAAGCGTGTATGCAGGCAGTCTGGGCTCCGTGCAGCAAGTGTGCAGCCCAAGTCCCTGCCCTCAGGCAGTTTACCTCCCAGGCGGTATATGGACAAGACAGCAGCCGTGAAGGACACAAGGTGACCTGGGGGGCTGTGTGGTCAGGGGCACAGAAACAAGCGTGAGCGGGGACTGACTGGGAGTTGGAGCGCCCAGGGGCCTCCATGTGCCCAGGGGCTAAATGCCAGCTCTCCCCGGCTCAGCCACTGGTTGGCTCGCTTACCAGAGGTCTCGGGCAAGTGACTTGGCTTCACAATACCAGAAATGGAGGTGTTGCTCCCTTAGTGACAAGGGAGCTGTGAGGCACACAGCGTGTCACCTATGAGCAGGAGCCACTTCTCCTCTTACTTGTCATGGCTGCACAGCTGTGAGCATCCATCTGTGGGCCTCACCGGGCCCTGGACACTCCGCTGACTGTCTCTCCCTCTCCACGCAGATCTGGGACATGAGTGATGATGAGACCGTCTGACACAGCCACCCTCGCGATGCCAGCTTCTCGCTGGCTGCCTGCTGAGGAGCTCTCAGTGGCCGGAGCAGGACAGCCACCCCAGGACCGGCGATTCTCGGCCCTGCGCCATCCCAACCTCTCTGGTTCCCTCCTCGGCATACCTCGAGGACTGGGGCCTTCCCTCTGCTGCCCAGGAGCTTCTGGTATTCTCCATTTCTCATGATTCACGACACCACCAGTTCTGAGCTAAATAATAACCTTGGCTTTGCCCTTCATCTGGGACTTGGCTCCCTCCACGCGCGGTTCTTTTCTCTCGTTGTCACAGTGTTTGAGAGTCAAGCTCCCAGGATCCTTTCCGTCTTGGCCCTTGTGGGGTGGCAGTGAAGACTGGGAGGAGATGGCCCAACACAGACTAAAGGGGGAAGTGAGAAACCCAGTCCTAGAAGGCCACGGGGGGCAACACGGCAAACCACACGCCCTCACCGCATCCCATACTTTGGTGTCCGGGCGGCCATGTCACCAGTGTGGAGGGCTGTCCGTGTATGTGTGTCTCTCTCAGCCTGTGGCTGGGTGTCCAGCAGGCAGCGAGCATTCATTCAGATGGGCTCTGCCGTGTGTCTCAGTCTCAGACTGATTTTCTTCTTTATCCTGGGTTTGCAAGTCTATGACACCCACAGAGGTTGATGTGGAAACCCAGGAGAGAGGAGGTACCTTTTCCACACTTATCTTTATGGTGTCATCTTTAGTCTCAGGCCTAGAACCAAAGTCAAAATGGCGTCTGAGGCTGACCAGAGTAGGATTTCTGTAGGTTAGGTTTTAAATGAGGCTTGTTATATGGAATTAAAATTACAATTTCCATCCTATGTGGGGCTTACATAGGGGTGCCTCCCTAGGCAGGTGCAGGGCCACTGAGCCCCCTCCGCCTCCCCCAGGGCCTCACATAAGCAGAGGCCCTGGCACTATCACTCCAAGACCCCAGGGTCACACACACAGTCCGTGGTTTAAGAGCACTTTATTATTGTTCTTAAGGCTACTTTTAAGTACAAAAAAAAGATGGCCTGCCAAACCTTTTTTTTCTTCTTCCACAAAACAAAACAAAACAAAACAAAAATAACAGGCCACAGAGAATGGTATATTACAGATTTACAAACACGGAGAGAACTGTCCGGACGCACTGCAGATGGCGTGGCTCTGTGAAGAAGCTCACGGGCTCCTCCTGAGAACGGGGAGTGTGTCCTTTCCCGGTCAAGTGTTTGGTTTCCTGCTTCCCTGTCTGCCCGAGGCCCCCCTGGGGTACTTACTGCCTATCCCAGATAGGTCAGCGCACCAGGGACCTGGCTGTCCCCTCCCAAAGCGACGGCCTCGCTCACTGACAGAGAGCTGTCTGAGGAGCCCTCTTCACAGCGCCTGCCGGCAGTGGGGCTGTTTCCTGTGGCAACGCTCAGTAGCCTGTAGCAATAACAAACTAGTGGCTATTAAGGCAGATGCAGTGTTCTCATAGAATAACTGTGTTCCTGCACTTTTACAGACAAATCTACGACAAAAAAAAGATCAACTTTTTTTTTTCCAAACAAAAAAATATGAATGATTACAATAGGAAAGGGAAAAATTAAATAGCTACATATCATTAACAAATTAATTGTTCTTCAAAAAATACCTACAAATTTCTCTGTACATTCTTTACGCACAGCGTAATGATGGTCTTAAAGTTACCTATATAAAAAAAGTGTTCTCAACGATTCTTCCTACAGAAAATATAGGGGCCTGGATGCGAAAGCCTGGAAGCCCAGTTAAGTGGGAGTGAAATGTGTGCAGGGGGCGAGAGGAGAAGGGCTTTTCTTTCGCTTTTCAAAGATACCGACCGGCAGCCACCCTGTGACCACAGCAAGAGCAACGCCTCCGACCTTTTCACCTGGTGCCAATTTTCAAAATTACCCAGTTAACCTATATTTTTCTCACTGAAAACCAGCCTTGAGGGTTCCCATGAGTCCACAATGCCTTGCAGGTGAAGTGGTCACGCCCAAGTCACCTGGCCAGGTGACTTCCTAAGCCCTCTGGTGGGCGAGGCTGGAATGTAGCCCGGTGGCGGGGCAGGGGGATAGACACATGCAATTACCAAAAAGATCAGCTACTGAACATCCACAGCTGTGTCTGTCATGCTTTCTTCACCTAATTTCTAGTTAATAGCTATTACTATAGCAAATGATAATAAATGCAGTAATAACTGTATAAAGTCAGAGGAATGTATACTGCCTTGGCCCCAGCGTACGAGGAAGCATACAAAATACCATATCACAGATTGTCAGTAATCTGCTGTTCAGCCAAGTGAGTTAAAGGGGGCAGTTTCTGCATGGAGGGAAGCTGAAGACACAAACCCCAACTCCCCCAGGATCTATTAATAAAAGCAGGCAGGGATGGGAAAAAAAAAAAAACCAATAATGATGCTGTCAGCCTACAGCAAAACCTCCAGCATCCGACACCACGGCTGACCAATGGACTCACCGCCCGCCTCCGGGGACCGGCTAGCCCCACGCTACCTGGGAGTCATGTGAATATCCAAGACCAATCTTAGAGTACAACTGTACCAGCAGTAAGTGTATCTAGGACTGTAACTGACAAAAATAAACTCTGAACAGAAGCTAGCAAAGTATAAGGTTTGTGTTTGCTGTCTATACAATTAATAGAAACCAGCTATTTCTCTCCACTTAAAACATGCATCACGTTTAAAGCACTACGGCACCTCCAAGCCTCAGCTCTAGTCTAACAAACTGCAGTGTTTAGGAAAAGTAAAATGCCCGTGATTGGTAGTCTGCAGTCCAGTTGCAAGCACCTGAAATCTAGAGAGAGAAAGACCTATAACCTGTATGAGACTTCCCCTTCCAAAAAGCTGTTTTGTCTAAAATTAAAAAACAACAAAAAACACACAAATGGTCAGAAATGTCATCCTTAAACCCTTTGTTTTTCAGCAGTTTGCCCTCAGAGTACTAGCATCTCACATAAAGTTGTCAGGCAGGCAACTCTAGTCCTCCTCCAATAGTGCAAATCAGACACGACAGTTCTCTTCAAGTAGACGCACACACACAAGCGCACACATGTGGGCTGGACCGAACAAGCCACGGAAGCTAAGCCACACTCACCCCGGTCTCGAGAAGCAAAGGGAAGCGCACGAAGCGTTTGGGTCACCAACGTCATGGCTTGTGACTGAGAAAGCGCGTGCCGTGGAGTCCTGGCCCTGTCAGGGCAACAGACCTGCGTCAGAGGTTTCTTTGGTAACTGAGGCAGGAAGTTAGGGTGCTACATGACAGATGTTCCACACGCCGTTCCTGCTATCATGTTCGAGGGCCCTGGCGTACACATACCAAGCAAGTACAAAAAACAACAAAAATCCCAACGACATGGTTTTTTGCGAATAAACCATCCCTTCCCTTCCCCCCCCCACCCCACTCCCGCGATTTTTTTGTTTTTCCATTTTTTTAAGCACTGACTGACTGTTCGAAGCTCAGGCAAACCATGCAGATCGACGTCTTGTTTGAGGGTGGTGCTCCCTTCAGGAGACCACAGAGGGGGAGTGACTGTGGCTGACCATGTGGGCAGAGGGGCTGGCGGGCTGGCCCCTGCGTGAGGCCGACTCAGGGCTGCTGGACGCGCCGTCCTTGGCCGCCTTGATCTGAAGCCACGTGTCTCCCAGGGCTTTGGCAAAGTGGTCGTCCACGGAGCCCGTGATGGACACGGAGTTGGGCGCCGGCTCGGGCTCCTTGTAGTTCTTGCCCAAGCTCCTGCGGAAGTGCTCTTCCACCACAGGGTCACAGGTGGTGGTGGCTGCAGGGGAGGACAGTGGTCAGGGCTGGGATCTGGGGACAGAGGGCCCACCTCTACCCGGCTTAGCTGAGCGCTAGGGCAGGTCACCTCTCTCTCTGAACCTGTAACTTGGCAACGTGCTGCCGCCCTGGGCTAGCTGTGAGTTCAGAGAGAGAAAGTGGCATTAAGTGATGGTAGAGCCCATTGTTCCCCCAACGAGAGGGATCTAGAGGTCAGGGCCAATGTGTGTCTTCCCACCCAACTCAGGCACAATGCTAGCCGCAAATGTGCCCAAAAAAACCCACTTTTCAGCCTCAATGACAAACTCCAGGGGCTAGATGTTCCCGTCTACAGCATGAGATAGAAGCGAACGCCAGTTGAAGTCATGTTGACTGAGGGAACCCAAGCCCACCTGGCTGTCCCCTCACCCCAGGAACACTTACAGCTCGGGGCCCTCCGGTAGCTGGCCGGCCCTGCCACACAGCCACTGTGTGCGATGGGGCAGTGGGAGAGGTTGCAGTTGCGGGCGCTGGCAGAGGCACAGGTGATCACGGAAGGTCGGTTCTGGGGAGAGGAGGGAGGCTGGCGTGAGCTCAGGCTTGCAAAGACAGACAGGACAGTTCTGCTTCCCCGTCCGGCCTAGACACCTGCCACAGCTGAGGGGGCCGACCACCTCCCGGCCCCTCCCACACCATGGCCGGGCACTCATCCTGCCTCGAGAGCCAAGTGCCACCAGCCACCTTAACACCCGAATCCCCCATCTAGTGGACCCAGCTCCTCCATGCAGGGCCCTCACTAGCACCTCCCACTGCTCTGCTGCGAGCCCGTCCTGGAGCCCATGCTGACCAAAGCTCAGCCCATCTGCCACTGCCTACTTCATAATCAGTCAAAATAACGGCGATTCCAGAGCGAGGGAGCCTCTGAGGGTGTGTGAGGAGCCTCCACGACTCCTATGGCTGAGGTCCCCAGAGCGGCGGTCCTGCCTTCTAGGTGCCACCGTACCCCAGGGCTTCTCTGAGGGATTCCAGTACGCTTCCAGCATACATTCAGTTTCTGCTTAAGTCAAAGCCACCTCAACTTGGTCTCCATTATGACCACACAAATGACGGAGACAGAAATGCAGGAAATACATGTTAAGTGTATGAATTACATGCACACCACCCCTCATCCAATCTGCTCTGCCAACTGTCTCCTTCCCCATAACCACCACCACTGCCTGGCAAACTCCACCCTTCCTTTAAAACCTGTTCAAATACCATCTCTATGAAGCCTTTTATGACACACACACACACATACACACAGTATGTCCCCGACTTATGAACGAGTTCCGTTCTGGGAAAACGTAAGTCCGACAAAGTGAGTCTTATACACCTTTGATACAAATATACAATGTAAAGCATAAAAAAACTAAGCACATACACAAAAATACTGTAAATTTTTACTTTTGCAGTTACCTTAAAATGGTGGTACAGTACAGTACAACTGGCATATAGGGATTAGATGGAGCAAACCGACAAGAGAGTTACTAACTGGAGGAGGGAGGGTAGGTGGGAGATGGTGGAGCTGAAAGGTCATCAGCTGTTGCACCGTACAGTAAGCACACAGCAGCACAACTGTGACAATGTCCGGCAGACACGTAAGCTACTTCTGTGATTTGTTCGCGTCTACCAATGTTTGTAAGTTGGGGACTTACTGTGTGTACATACACATGCACGCACGCCCGTCCGCCATTCAGCAAGTAAAGCAGCCCTTCCAGGTGCGCCTGTAAGATCCCAGCACCCGCCTCCTCCTCTAGACCAGGGGTCAAACTGCGGCTCCTGCGGCTCGCAAGCCACATGCAGCTCTTTGGGCTCTTTGGGTTCATTCCAACTCCAAAGTTTGCCGACCCCTGGAAGAGCCAATCCTGTCCCTCACAACAATTTAAAAATTATTCGACAGCCATAAATATATTTTTACATAATCACAATTATGTGAATAATATCCTTTAAAAATTTTGTAAATGAAACTGATAGTTTTATTTTCATTTTCAATTTTACTTCAGAGCCTGCGGCTCACGAGCCGCAGTTTGCTGACCCCTGGCGGCTCTTCCATCTCAAAAGTTTGCCAACGCCTCCTCTAACCCATGCACACATCAGAGCAGGGACCAGAGTATTTCTGCATCCCCAGACCTTGGTGCCGTATCCAGGCCAGGAAATATCTGTGAACCAAACTGCGCTTCCTCACATTCCAGCCAGGAAAGGTATCTCCTGCTTGCCCCAAGGGCCCAATGACAAAAAGTGTCAACGGAGGGGAATCAGGCTTGTCCACCGGCCTTTCCTTATAAAAATAACACAAAAGGCTTCCCATCAAACCTTCCTATGATTGACGGGAAATGAACAGAAATGACGACACGTTCTGTGGTGAGGATCTGTGTCTACTAATACGAACAGGGGTTAGACGTAAGGGCTTGGGTCTAACAAGAAGTTATACACATCCAAGAGGGGGAAGGTGGAGCTTAGCAGCAGCACATGAAAGGATTTGGGGGTTTTAACAGCGCGCCACACCAACAATGGGCATGGAGCCACCAAAGGAGTCGATGTGACTGTGAACACAATGGCATAGAGGAGAAAGCGTGGCTTTGAGGCCAGGTAGACTAGACCTAGAGGAGTGCCACGTCCCACTCCGCAGGTAGGACCTCAGGCAAGGGCCCGCACCACACTAAGCTTTGAGTGTGAAACAGGAAGAACAGTAACTGAGGAGAGGGCTGGGGGACCGCCTGGGATGAGGGGTGTGGGCGCCTGCCTCCTGCTCGCGTGTGGGAGCCCTGCACCTGGAGGACAGCCTGCAGCTTGGAGCCCACTTCTTGAAGGATCTCTCTTATCCCTGAGCCCATGACGTCCTCCCCTGGGAAAGTGCTCTCTATCCATGAGGTGGGGGGGCTAAGGTGGCCACGTTCATAAAGGACTCTGCCCCTTTGGCCAGGCTGGAGATCTGACCCAGGCTGGGGACCAACTGTTAAGCCAGACTCAGTAAGATATTCAAGTTGAACTCAGGAGCTACGGGACAGCCACGCCAGGCTGGACATGTGGGTCCCCGAGCAGAGAAAGGAGAGGATGAGAAGCCCGGACAGGCACAGAGCCAAAGGGAGGAGAGTCCCGTGTCCACTCGGGCTCTCGCAGGCAGGGGCCAGCCCTTCCTGCCTAAGTCTGGCTGCACCCAGGACCCTCCCAATAACACTTCCTTTTGTGCCTAAAGCAGCCTGGGCTGGTTTCTGTTCCTTGCAACCAGAGTCCTGACCATCGCAAATATTAGAAAGTGGGGACATGTTTGGGGAAGAGGTCATGGAAGGTGAGACGATGCAGGGTCACAGAATGGATCCAGGGAAGCTGAAGAACAGTCACGCGCAGCCTCTACGCCAGCGCGGTCCGAAGGTGGGAAGGGAAAGGCCACTCCAGGAGGGAAAGAGGGCAGGACTGCCAGCCAACGTGGGGACGCGGTGGGGACGTGGGGACGCTGTGAAGAGATTCCAGCGGCGCCCCTGGTACTGGATCATCTCTGGGACGCCTCCTGGCCTGGCCTGAGGTCAAGTGCACACCGTGCATGTGCACATGGTCAGGGCCTGGGACACACACACACCCCTCAGTCTTCGTGCTCAGGTTCCAGTCTCTCACCCCGACTATCTGAGTGCACGCTGAGCTTTGGCGCCATATACCCACCTGGAACAAGCACCAGATGGCAGGTGCTCGTGAGCCCACGTGGCCCAACCCCGTAATTTTCCAGATGGGGAAAACAAAGGGCAGAAATGGGTAACCTGCTGGAGGTTACAGAGCAAATTAGTGGCAGGGCCCGACGAGAATCTGTCATTCTTGCTCCATTCACCCCTAGCCCCGCCCACTCCGGCTGCCCTAGGAAAAGAGAACAGTCTGATGGTCGCTGTGCCTTGGGTTCTATGGAATCTTCTCCATTCTCTCCTTGTTTGCCACTACCCTCGAGGCCACCTGCTTGGTATTTTTTGTACCTTTCTTTAAAACACTGTACACCCTCAGAGCTGCCATCACCAAAACATAAAGTAGGGTGACACTCTCTGCAGCCTCCCCAGACATGCCTCTCTGGGAACTTTCCTGTCCCAGTTCCCAGAGCGCTGAGTCACATTTTCCATCACACTGAGGAAGGCTTCCACCGCCCGCCCTGCACAGCCTGTCCTGCCCGCCTGCCACACAGGGTTCTGCTGTTGCCCCAGGAAGCCCCCTCCCCAATGCCGTTTCCCTTGCTCAGAGCTGCGCAATGACACGCACACTTCCCACAACAGCCATCCTGACAGCTCACACACGCAACAGAGCTCCCAGAAACGGGTGGCTGACTGAGCAGATGGAGGACAGAGACTGTGGCACTCATCTGTCCTCGGCACAACACCTGGCACGGAACTCAGTGAATGAGCAGCAGCTCAGGTTGTAGCAGACGTCCAGGCCACGCTTACACAGGAAGGGGCCTGCTGAACAGTGACTGTGAATGAAACGGATTGACCAACAGTCCAGGTGGAAGGGCAGGCTGATAACCTTTTCCCCACCAACCTCAACCTTGAATTAAAGCTTAGGTCAGCGGCCACTATCCTGGGGACGCCAGAGCCACTGTGCCCATCCCAGGAAAGCTGTCGGCTTGTTCCACGGCCACTGGCCAGGAATCCCCAAAGAACACAGGTGGGAATTCAAGGTCCTCACGCCTAGAATACCTGCTCTTCAGCCCCACAGGGATTCATTTCGGGGTAGGGCTGCATAGACGATGGTGAGGACTACCAGGTCACTGTCCAGTGGTGCACTTTTCCCAAAACAACTGTGATCAAAAACCAACCAGAAGATCCTCAGAAGCCTTCGTAGAAGGTAAAGCGTTGGCAAGGCCCACCGAGGGCCCACCCTCTTCCTCACCCAGCCACCACTGGCTTAGAGATGCAACTCCCAGTGTACTGCACTCCCACTACCTCCCCCTCCCTGAGGGCCGCCAGTAGCCAGAGGGCCGAATTCCCTGGATCCTAGAAGCCAATTCCTGTCCACTGCGGCCCCTTGTCATCCTGGAGTACTGTCCTCTCCTCACACAGCCATTTCCCTGACCAGACGAGAGCTCCTTCCGAGCTGAACCGGTCCTGCCCGCATCTCTCTGTACCACCAGAGGGTGACAGAGCGCCCAGGGCAATGTCAGCCCTAGGAAATGTTCAATACATGAATGGCAATAACTTGGCCCCTGTTCTTATCAGAGTAAGTGGCTGTTTATTGATACATAAATAGTTAAAATTCGGTAGTTTAGTTATTGATTACCTATCTCCTCCAGACTGAGACTGTGCGTGCCCATAGCGTGCCTGACTGGCTTCCAGCTTCTCCCTTGAACACAGTAGGTGTCTATCGGTATCGGTTTTGTTCAATGAATGAATGAAATAAACGGGATCATGATGTTGGGCTCCCAGGTGGGAAAGGCAACTGCTCATCATCAGCCCTACTGGGAATCACAGGCACAGCACCACCTCTGCCAACGCCCGGGGCCTGCCCCACAAGCAGTCATTCTCACCAGACTGCAATGCACCAGGCAGTGCGAACGGAACTGGGCATCGGTGGGCCCCATGGAACAGCTGTCAGGAGCCCAGCATCGGGCAGTGAGACCAGAGCATCAGTGGCGTGCACATTGGCGGGGATGTATCAGCAAGACCAGGAGCTGGGCCCTGGCCCCCTGCTGCACACAGTATCCCTCCTGTTCACTGTCTGTCAGTCTTAAGCTAACACTGACTGTGGACCTATTAGGTCACAGGTCCCAGAGGTTCAGCGAGAGAAGCCATGGACTCATGCAATGATTCAAAACCTCAATGCTAATGCCTCTTTTTATTATATATTTCCCCAGGAACCCCATTTTCAAAGAATTTTTTTCTACTAAACACACTGTTTACTAAGTAGTAACTAATTTTATTTTCCTTGAATAAAAAAATCCCTATCTGCCAATCACAGGTTTTTGAACAGCATGAGCTAATAACCACTGTGACCACCGACTTGATGGGATTCCAGCCAAAGCAAAGCAACCTGATGTTTAATCTCGTCCTTACAAATGAGTAAATGCAGGACTGCCATTCGGTTCTTACACTGATCCTAACAGAAACAGGGCCGCCAAGGGAGACTGCTGAAAACACACCTAATCTAGACCAATCCTGCCTGTGCAGAGAAACGAAACCCCCAAAGACATTAGACATCTCATCCACGGCCGTTAGTCTTAAGAGGTGAAGCCCAGGCAGGTCTAGGTAGAAGCTACAATGCGAGGTGCAATCTGGCAAAAGGGTCCCTCCTGCTGCCGCCGCTGCTCCCTGGTGCCAAGTGCAGGGCCAAGGCTGAGGATGGAAGCTCACTCACCACATCTCCCCACAGCTTCCCTCACGGCCTCTGCTGGTGCTCTCCACCCAGCCCTCAGGTCCCAGCCCCGGACCCACTACTGCCCACCAGCCCAAACCCTACTGGACAGACCTACCTGCTGCCGCTCCACCGGGGTCAGTGTGGGTGAGAGGCCGGCGGGCCTGCTGGCGTCCATGCTGTTCTTGGTCAGTGCGAGGGGCTGCTCCATGCTGAGGCTGGGAAGGGACGTGTACAGGTGGCTGCCATGCAGGCTCATGGTGGGGGCCACGGCCCTCTCGATGGGGCTGCGGCTCCGCTCCCGGGGGTCTTTCCGGCAGTCTCCGTTGGCAGTCTTGTTCCTGAAAAAGAGGAGGCACCACTCAGATGGGGCTGCCTGGCACCTTGTGAATGGCGAAGGGGATACCGACCCCATGTGCCAAGCACTTCACATGGATTATTTCGTTTACTTCTTCACCTTGCTGTGGATAAAGACTGTATCATCATCACCCCCATTTTCTGAGGTTTGGGTCAGATAGCTGACCGACCGGTAAACTGGGCCAGGGCGCTAACCTGGGTCAGTGTGACTGCCAGGCCCCTTGGTGCCGGGAGGAAGCACCATCCGCAGGGTCTGTTTGGCAACCTGTCCATGCAGATCACGTGCCCATCTGAGCACTGCTAATAAACTCCACCTGCTCAGAGCCTAGAACGCTAACCTAGGTGCTCAAGGTCAGCTGGGTTTGACAAGGATGAAGACGATGGATGATGACCCAAAAGTAACCAAATGCTTCTGTGTGCCGGGGCCTGCTCCAAGATGCCACGGCCATTAGCTCACTCGATCTTCCCAACAGCACTAACAAGGAGATGCCGTAACCACCCCCTTCCCAGATGATGAAAGCAAGACTCAGAGTCGTCGTGTCACTGGCCGAGCAGCGGTAGCGTTTGCTCGGGCTCACGGTGTGTGCATGCTCGGGCTTGCCTGGAGACTGGAGAGCCAGCGTGCAGCTCCTCCATCCAGAATACACCAGCCAGAGGCATCGCTTCAGGGAAGTCCATCAACTGGCACTCACGAAGGCCTCGCTTGTATGCTCAGCGCCAGGTGCTGTGTGGGACATGTATGGGAGGTAAACACCACCCCACCCACAACATGATGGATCTAGTCTAGGCAACATCGCATGTTGCATCTATCAGAGAATGACACAGTCCAGCAAATGCTAAGACATGACTGACAGAAGAAAATGAACGCGGTTACAGGCTCGGCCCAGGTACTTCCTGTCCCCCGTTATTCTGGGGGCTCTTTCTACCTCTAGTCTCAGCCCTTTGAATACACCATGTTCTCCTGCTGCCAGAGCAATATTTTTTTTTATAATGAGCAGAGCAAGTCTTCTAAATAAAACTGTGTTAGATAATGTCAGTGACTTTAAGAAATGCAAATTATTCTCAGAGTTCACAATAATCATTCTCTTTGCTCAGCAGACAACTTATTATCCTGTTATATTGCATAGAAGCCTGGGCTGGTGTGCTGAGAAAGAAACCGAGAGAAAGCAGCACATAGGTTGCTGCCTCCTCGGCTGGCTGAATGTGATAAAATTTCATTTAGTATTTTATATACACATGCAGGTGTGTGTGTGAGAGAGAGACAGAGACATGTGTGCCTTTTTAAATTGTAGTCACAATAGATCCCTGTCACCCCAATAAATTTAATTTAAAAAGGGGGGGAATAGATCCTATGTACTGTGTACTCAGTTTCCCCTAATGGTGACATCTTGTAAAACTACAGCATGATCATCACAACCAGGCCATTAACACCGAGAATCCGCCAAACTATTCAGATTTCCTGTTTTATCTGTCTTCATTTCAGTGTGATCTTTTTATAAAGCAGATCCGACCACATCAAGCCCTCAGTTACCACTTTGAACAGGTCAGCACCATCTTCATGGCCTCCGAGGTCCTTCCCACTCTGGCTCTGACCACCTGCCCATCCTCGCCTGGGTTCCATGCCACCAAGCACTGTGCTCAGTTACGACAGTCTACTTGCCGTTATTCAAATGAGACACGCCACTTCATGCCTCTGTGACTGAATATATATGTTGGTGCACCCCGCCACACACACACACACAGCCAACCATGCCCGCAGCTTTTAGGTGCTCTGCTCTGGACCCCAAAGTGCCCCTTGCAAACCTTTATTTAATAAAGAACCATCACACCACCATCTCATGTCTTCAGCTATGTGTTATGTGCCCTCGCAGACATCCACCCCCTCACACTTCCGAGAGTGCACAGAACCCAGTTCATCCCACACCCTCACTGCCTAGCATGGCAGGCCCACAGCGACAGCAAGCGGGTGGAGACACTGCATGGACGACGGGATAAGGAAAGGAAGGCACTGCGGACGTGGAGCTGCGTGCGGGCAGAATCATGGAGGGGTGAGGAGTGAGGAGCCACCTTCACACCTTTCATATGGGTTATGTGTCCCGATCAATATGCCATTAGGGGCTCAGTGGAAGGGGCAGGAGATGTGGCAAGTCTTGCAAGGCCCCAGATGCACGCCTACCATGTGGTCATAGGAAGATCCACCTCAGAGGGGTTTAAACGAGGACTGAGCACAACACAAATATAACCACCATGCAGGTGATCCGTGCATGTCAGTGGAACTCAATCAGCGCTAAGCTTAGTTTATTAATTACAGGTAAGTAACTGACAGCATAAAGCACAGCATTTAATTTATAGGTGTGGGTTTTTTGCCCCCCTTTTATTCTCTGGTTGACTATACAGAATGATTTAAAAGCAATTAGAGAATAAATTTTCATCCCATTAAGATAACATGGAAGAGTACGTTTTGGTCAAATGGTCTAGCTGAAATGCCCCATGCATGTGATTTTCAGATAGACAGATACATACATACATACAAACATACATACGCACACTCGATAAATAAGATAAAACCCCACATTAATTCTAAAACCAGCCTGTCCATAATCTCATCGTCCTGTGACGATTCAATCTACATCACAAGCCTTCCCAGTGACTGTCTCGAGGGTCATGATCGCAAACACCAGTGTGACTGCAGTACAGATGGGAGGAGGCTGTTCCACTTAACAGACTTTGGGCCAATCAAACCCGAGATAAAATGGCTTTTAGCCAAATGGAGCTTTACTGTTACATCTACAACTCATCAGTGTATGGAAAGACTGCATTGTTGGCACACAGGTTCATCTTCAGTATCAAGTTTTCTTCTAAATTTGGATAAAATACAATGTAATGTTTGACAAGAGAGGTAAGTTGCTTCCCTGACACAATCCCCCCTCACCCATGAGCTTTCTGAAGGCCACGAAGGAACGAGGCAAAGGCGAGGAATGGATGCATGAGCAATTCAGTCAGAATTCTCTGTCCAATTCGGACTACGGTTCACTCAACCAGTGTTAATTGTGCCCCTATTTTGTGAGTTACAGAAAATAAGACACAGCCCTGTATTCTCATGGGATACGGGTAAGGTAGCACGTGCCAGAGAAGCCGAAAGAAAGCTGGGGAGGGTCAAAGGATGAAGACTAGCCCCCAGCTGGTGGAAAGGAGCAGCCTTAAAGCCTCAGCAGTATCTGTCCCCAGCCAATGTCAAAGTCATCAGGACATACACACAGCCCACCCATCTCTCACAGAGGTCCACATGGCATCTCGATATTGGGAAACTGAGCCACAAGGGCTAACTTAGCTGAGTCTCTGGAGGCCGACCCTGAAGGCCTGGGGACCAGTAACCACGTTTGAGGGAAATGGACGCCCAGCAATGGAGATGAGCTGTCCGAGAGCACCTCGCTAATGGAACGGAGGTGAAGACGGGGCAGTGCCACACCCACAGCTGCCACCTGGGCTCCTGAAGACACACTCTGTGCCCACACCACGCGGGGGAGTGGGAGAAGGGATTCTGGGGGATACGAACCAGAAAAACAGTCAACCAAAAACATGACGCGGTAGAGCATCATGGATCAGGCGAAGATGGTGAAAAACACAGAAAGAAAACATCTGAAGAACTCGCTGGTTAATTTTAGTAAAATTATATATTACTCACATTTCCAGCTCTTTTTCCTGGTTCCCGGAGCTTAAAGACAGACATTGTTTTCCATGTGCCCCCCCTTCCCGGCCCCTGAATGAATCATACCCTGGGCTCCACTGCTTCCCAGAGCATCATGTGCTCTCACGGACAGCCGACCAAACCACGGCTTCCTGCCTGGGAGATCGGAGTCGCCTCCATTCCTGTGAAGGACGAAGCCTGCTCATGAAAAAACAGCTGCGGCCCCGTTAGAGCCTAAAGGGCTTATGGGTGGCTGGCTGGACGCCGAGGACCGGCCAATGTCACTGCGGCCCCAGGGCACCCTGGCCCATCCTGGGAACTCATCCTCACCCTGGGAGGGCATTTCTACTGCCAACTGTTTTAAAAGAGAAAATGGAAATGGGGGACACACGTCAAGGGTGGTTAAGAAAAAAGACACCTATGATACTTTCCTCCGTGACAAAGTGTTCCAGGGAACGGATGCCACCTGCTCGTGTTCTCCCCTCTCTGAGTGGAGAAACCAGGAATGTCGACGGTGTCTGGGGAAAAGTCAACCAGATTCCAAGCAGTGAAACTGTGAAAGAATTCATCACATAAAAAAAGTCTACTGCATCTACTGGCTTCTCATTAAAATGAGATTCTCCCACCCTTAAACATCAGGAGCTCCGGGTAGACAGCAAACCCGTGGGAAGGTATTATAGTACTTGACATGCGCAGGCCTTAACGGAGTTCTGTTAACTATGAACGGCTATTAACTAAACCAATGTCTAAATCTGTACAACAGAGGAGGGGATATGGGTGTGAGACAGTTTAGTTAGTGCTTTCGAGGAAACATCATGGGATCCCGTGGGGCTCCCTGCTGCAGGCACCTGGGCACAGTCTCAGGACAGGTCCCTTGGCCCAGGTGAATGAGGCAACGACCCAGTCCAGCCTCCATCTCGGCTCCAGGGTGCACCGAATGTCCCTGCGGTGACAGTGGCTCTGCTGGATGCCAGACCACTCCTGGCAGGAGTGAACTGATGAGGCGCTGTGGCAACATGCTCTACGCATGAGGGTTTAGGGAGAGATGAAGATGCAAAGTAGGAAGGAACCAGGAGTAGAGCGAGGCCAGGAGGAAGCTGGGGTGGGGGAGCCTGGATAGTCACAGTCCTCTGTAGTATTGCTAAGGTAGCTTCAATTTTTAAAAGCTTCCTTAGAGAATGTACTTAATGCCACTGAACTGTACACTTAAAAATGGCTAAAATGGTACACTGTATGAAATGTGTACCTAACCACCTCCCGTTCTGTCCCAAGCTTAGAGGCCTTCCCTGACTCCCCAAAACTGCAGGGGTGGAGGTTAACATTGGGAACCTGGACGTGCGTGAAGGGACCAGCCCCCCAAGGCACGCCCCCAGTTAGTTGCGTCTCCCTTACTATCTCAGCCAGCCAGCTTCACAAGGCTGTCCCTAGGGGGGCACATGCAGGCTCCACAGCTGGACAGGACACCACGAGGGCCCCACACTCGCAGTTCTACCCTCTCCCCAGTGCTGGGCACAAAGACTGAGCAAACAGAGGATGTTTTCACCATTATTCGTTGAGTAAGTGAATTATTCAAGTACATGTACTATATGTGAGGCCAGTTAACAGCATCTGTGGTGAATGAAAAGGAAATTAAGGACATTTCAGAGAAAATTCCCAGCAGGAAAGACTCCCCCCCCCCCCCCGACAAAGCAGAGCTTAGGGAGCATTTAAACAATGGGCATCAGTGGTAGTGAGATGTTTTCTGCCTTTAACTACCTTCTCCCTCTTTGGTTTTCCTCCCCCTACTTGTCAATGTCCCCTAGCCCGTCCACACCTGCCACGCGCATGGGACTGCACCTCTTGCCTCTTGTGAGCAACATAGTTCACTGCTTCCCAGCCAAGCAAGAGGGCGCTCGGGTTTGTCTCCAGGACATCCTGGTCAAGCCCCAGCACTCCTCAGTACCAATTTCAGTCCGGAAGTGGAGGGGGTGGTGACACCACCACCAGGATGCTGTGGTGCCAAGGGAAGGCTGAGTATGGATGACGTTTGCATGTGGAGGTGGTGGGAGGTGAGGCAGAGACACCCTCCAAGGTGAAAATGGCGAGCTGTGTGCCATGGGCAAGAGGAAGTTGGGAAATGCTGGCATCCGGACCAACCCCAAAACACAGCGCAACCTGGGATGGGGGGATGGAGGGATGGAGGGGTGGGGGATGGGGGTCGTCTCTGCTTCAATGACAAGCACATCCCATCAGCAGTGAAAAGGGGGCAGAGGCTGACTTTCCATTAACTGTAGGAAAAGACTGTCTTACATATGACAGCTATAAGACAACTACCATCGCTTCACATCACGTAATAGCCAAGAAAGCAGCCACAGCCCTACCACCATCAAAGGCTCGAGGGAGCCCTACCTGCGTGTGTGGAACACTGCAACTGGCTAATACACTGTTGCCACAGCTATCCATCCACGTAACATTTCTCCCCCATTAATTCCCCCCACAAAGGTAGCATCCCCCATTCTGCTAGTTTAGATTGCAAAAATCAACTACAGGGAACTGAGCAATGCACACACCTTGTTTGCTCAATCACATGCAGTACCAGGGAGAGAAGTGTGTGCCACTGCTGTGTTGCGCTTAGAAAAGTAGCATCCAAAAATACAGTGCATTAAAAGTTAGGGAATCCCTGTAAGCACATTATTTACCTCGATTATCTTTACTATCATATACTATTATTTCTCAGTAATGCTACATGCCAGATCATAGGCTAGACCTCATTACCTTATTAAATCCACCACAACACCCCATTTTATGGATGAGTACACTGAGGTTCAGAGAGGTTCAGTAACTTATTTAAGGGTGCAACACTAGTACAAGGACTCTAATTTATATTTGACTAGCTTGAAAGTCTTTCTTTTTCATTTTTCCCTCTCAAGAAAGAGGCTGAGAAAACTACAAAAGACCTCTCTCTGTACCTACCACCCAGAGCTGACAAATGAAACCGTACTATCATATTTGCTTCAGACCTTTCCTTCCCTCCTAAAGGGAATACTGGCAGTGATCAAAGCAGAACACGCAGACACCCTCCCTCCCACCTTCTCTAGGCCCATACCCCCTTCTCCACTCCCCAGGTGTCCCCACTGTCCTGTATTGGGGGATTCTTCATATATAATGAAGATATATATGTAAATAATATGGAGCACATTTTAAATTTACATCACGGTATCACACACTATATATATTGTTTTACAACCATGCTTTTTTCCCTTGCCTGGTTTTGGGGCTCTACCCATGTTCTGACGTAGGGATCTAGTTTATCCATCTCATTTACCTGCTGTATAATATTCCTTTATATGAATACACCACAATTTAATACTGATCCATTCCTCTACTGACAGGTATTTAGACGACCTCGGTTTTTCCTTATTATAAATAGCCCCATAGGGTTTATATCCTTGTATGTCCCCTGTGCCTGGGTGCAAAAGGTTCTGAGTGTCGCTCAGGTAGGTGTCTAGAAGTGACGCTCGTGGCTTGTAGAGCTCACATCTTCAGCTGCCACAGGTGTGACATGCAGGTCCACTGTACACCCTCTGTCAGCTGAGCATCACGGCTCCCGCGGAGGTGTGTCCCCTGTAACGTCCTGGCAGCCCCTGGATTTCTGCAGTTCTCATGGTGTGAATCGCCCCTCCGTATTTTAATTTGCATTTCTTTAATTACCAGGGCAACTGAGCATCTTTTCATACATTTATTAGCCATTCTACTTTCTTCTTTGAATTGCTTTTCATTTATTATGGGTTGAATTCTGTGTCCCCCCCAAAGATGTTGAAGTCCTGACCCCCCAGTTCCTGCAATGTGATCTTATTTGGAAATAGAGTCCTTGCAGATGATCAAGTTAAGATGAGGTCATTAGCGTGAGCCCTCATCCAATGTAACTGGTGTCCTTATCAAAAGGAAATTCAGACAAAGTTACAGACCTGTACAGAGGAGAGATGATGTGAAGATGTAAGGAGAATGTCATCTATAAACAAAGGAACGCCTGAGGCCACCGGAAGTCTTTAAGAGAGAGGCCTGGAATACACTCTCCCTCACAGCCCTCAGAAGGAAGCAACCCTCCTGACACCTCGATCTCAGGCTTCCAGCCTCCGGAACTGTGAGAAAATAAATTTCTGATGTTTAAGCCACCCAGTCTGTGGTACTTTGTCATGGCAGCCCTAGCAAACTAATACCATTTCCATGGCCTTTTTTTTTTTTTAACACCACTGTTTTATGCATTTTTAGGTATTCTCCACACCCATGTCTTTTCTGCTTTATCTACATTAACCTGCCCCTCTGCTCAAAAAATTTTAGAGCTTCCTCTGGACATTTTCAAAGAGGTCTCTAAGATCCACTGGACCTCAGGTTTCCCTGTCACTATGAGGCATATTTAATTAGCACTGAGAGATGACAGCAGAAGTTGAGACTAGTGTGTGAGATCAGGCTTACCAATAAGAAGCCAGGGGCCTAGCTGCCCCGACTTCTCCTGCAAGTACAATTCAGGAAGCCAGGAAAAGGTATTCCCATCTGCCCCTACATACAAGAGGGGAGCAGCCTGTCAGCCATTTATAACTCAAGACCTTTTGGCTCAGAATATTTTGGATGGATGGATGGATGGATGGATGAACAAACGAACCAGCAGCTCTTTTCATTATTTCTACACTGATGGGCCCATAAATAATGAACACCCCAAGACCACAGGCCAACCGTGTGCCCACCTCCTCTCATTTAATGTTCGTGCCGACCCGCGGAAGTGCCCGCCACCATTCCCATGGTATAGGGGGGGAAACAGAATTGAGAAGCGGAGTTCTCAGCCAGCGTGATGGAGGCAGGTGGTGGGGTCGGGACTCGAATCAGGCCAGCCCTGCCTCCTCTGCTGAAACTGCCCACGAGGGTTTCAGAAACCGCCCATTTCTATGGCGTGGGAAGGAAAATCACCAATTCTGGAGAGCATAAGGGGAAACACATAACTGACTGGGGCTCTTCTCTGGGGTTGAGTCGAGGGTTTCCAATCAAAGCCCCTCAAGAGTGAGAGGCACTCAATTAGCATAACCCAGGTCTCCAACATTCCTCACTTCCCTCCAGCCCCTCAGCTCTCATTAGTGTTTTGTGGGACGTGCCCTTGCCACTCATGTCTTTTTTCCCTGTGAGACTGGAAAGAGGGGAAAGTGGGTCTCCCCTCTCCTCAAGCACAATTACTGTGCAGATCTGCGTGAGGGGGCCAGGGGCACCCAAGAAACCTGACTGGCATCATCTGAAGTCACAGGGTGGCCACTTACGTCAGGCTTCTAAATAACCAAAATGTAAGCCTCCAGAGAGAAAACATTTTAAAACTATTTAGTTAGAAACCTGTCTGAAACATCCTACTATTTATTCTTTTCCTTTCTTGGTGACTCAGGGTCTTTATCGTAAACATTATTTTCACATGTGATGCAGCAGGTCTCCAGGACGGGCCTGTCTGCCGCAGACCGAGTCCTCTCAATTGCTCAGCTGGCTGGCGTGCGTGGGTCAGCTCCTTACCGCGTTCCTGTTTCTTCTCTTGGTTGTCACAGGGTCATTCTTGGAGTAAGTGTGTCTGCCACTGCTGGTAGCCCTTATCTCTCCTTTCTCCTCACTGCAGGCCAAAACAAGCCAGGCCAACTAGGTTTGCTAGAATGATGTGAAAAGTACGAGTCCACAGGCTCTGAATGAGTGGCCTCCCATGGCCACTTTCCCATCTCTGGTTCTGGTATTCAGAGATCTTATTTATAAACTTGGGAAAGGAAGGGCTTTCTAGACCTGCTGCTTATGGAGAAGCGCGACACCGCCGTGTCCGCTGGCAGGGCAGAGCTCCTACACTCCGCCGGGAGAGTCACATTTCTGAACCGCTCAACTCTGTGTAAATAAGAGACCAGTTTTCTTTGACTACAACTGTCCACACATGTTTTCCATCATTAGCTGAGACAAGAGGAAAAATTAAAGTTTTAAAAAAGAGGTCAACCCTTGAGAACGTGACTGTTCAAGTATCTCGTCTGTCATGTTAGCAACTGTGACCACGAAAGCAGCGGGCCTCCACCTGAGGGCCGGGCCGGGAGGACTCGTCCTGGAGACAAACAGGCAGGGAACCATGTGCACAACCAAGCACTCCTTACGGACGGAACGGATCACGTGCCTCACATGTGTCCCCTCAAGAGTTTTCACATGAATGGAGATGTGTCTGAGACTAATAAAATATAAATTAATTTAAAATCCCTACTGCTACTAAATTTGTAGTCATTTTTGCCATTATGTAGTCTCTCAATGAATGATATAAAAAAAAAACACAACCACTATATTTTTGGCATTAAACAGAGAAGGGATGGAAAACATTATGGCTTCCTTCTGTAGCTCAGCTACAATGTCTGAGGTGGACGAAAACCTAGGAAAGATCACCTATTTCTCCACACAACAACAGAGGTAATCAACACGGTGATAGTTTACTTGGCTGTCTTTTAAGGACCACTTGAGACAGCTGAGGTGAGGACTAGGGAAAGGGTGGAAGCACAGAGATTTGCCCAATGAGACTGTCCAGAGCCAGATTTTAAGAGGACTGTGTCTGCACCAGCTTTGACGGGGGTGACCAGACGCTCAGTTCTTCCTGCTCACCTGTCCACCAACCCGAGACTCACAGAGACCAGTTCCTTCTAGACAGGCCTGGAATGAAACAAACTAGGAAAGGGGACTCGATGCACACTGCACTGCCCTGAAGTGTCCATAAGTCAGTGTTAATCACAGTGCCTGGCAAACAATAACTATCTTATGAACAAACCAACCAAAAGCAAACCAATTCTTAGGGAAAAACCGCACCAACTAGTTTGAATAAGACAGAGGCATTCGTGAGCTCCAGGCCAGGACCTGGCTAAGGGGTGACCAGAGAAACCACTCGAGTCATCGCAAACCCACCAGAAACTAATGGTCTGAAAACCCCTTCGAGAAATCATTTCCGCTTTCATTCTTCTAGGTTGGCACTGAGCCAGCTTTCATAATTCCTTTTAAATTTTTTTGAAGGCTCACTCTTGGCTTTTATTCCACATTTTCCAGCAAATTGCTGGAAAATATTATAAAACCATTTAGTGAAAAGATTGGATGCTTTGTCCTACTCAGAGGAAAAGGGCTTCATGATGAAATGTCTGTTGACTAAATGAGAAGGAAGAGGAATTACAGCGCTCCTAAAAGACTGCCATACACGCAGGCACTTACTTCCCCTTTAAGCAATTCCCTCAACTATTGAAAAGCTTCAGTGCAAGGTTTTTCCTCATGCTGAATGAAATCTGCTTTCCAGTATGATTCTTGGATCAAAGGGCAGCCCTTTGGAAAAACTCAAAGTCTATTTCTTCCTCCAACTACTGGAAAACTGCTTGTATGTCAGCCCTGCCACGCCCAGAATTCTCTTCACAAACAAGAACCCTCCAAATGATCCTAACACCAGACTCCTTACTGTCCTGTCACCCAACTTCACACACTTTCCAAATAAACCTTCATACTACTCCACATGTAATATAAATAAGAGACTACACAAGAAAAGGTAAGTCCCTTCAATGTATGGTAGCATATTTCTAAACCAAAAATCATGGCAGAAGGTTTAATAAGATTAAGAACTAAGGTACACAGAATAGGATATTCGAAATCAAGATTATTCCAGGACCCGTGGTCAACTAGATCTCCATGTTAACAGCCCTGCTCACGATGCCAACAGTTGCTGCCGCAGCCCTGTTATATACACATTAAGTGTGTGGCCATCTAAAATTCTACTTGTTTTTCTTTCAATTCAGTTGCATTTGTAACCCTGTATTGGCTAGAGATATAAATGTGTTACTACATATATATGCATCACACATGCATGCGTATCAGAGACAAACTATCTGATTTCCTTCTAGTGCTGTTGGGTTTGTTGCAATTCCCTCCTCCCCTACACAACACACAATCGTGTTCCTACAGGTGAGTGCAAGTGGCCTTCCCAAGTGTCCAGCTCTGATGGTGGTGGTAACCAGATCCAACTTATTTCCTGGACTTCTTGATATTAGATAATTTTTAATTCAGTACATTTATTCAACTAAACAAAAATTAGAAAGCCAATTTTCCTTTTAAAGCTGCCCACCTACTCTGACTGACATCAGAAACTTGGCAGGCAAAATTAAATTATTGAGTTAAATTCTAACTATATTAAAAAGTTTAAGACTTTTAAGTATTGAGTACATAAAGTGATTAAATACTCATCTAATAAAAATACTGAGACATCTACCAACTATAACATAGTTATTACTATTAATATTTAATTAATTATTGCACTTATTAATTACAAAATTATTAAAGGACCTAAGGACCTTCCATCTGAGAGCAAATTATGTCGTGCACTAATTCTCTCTGAGAAGCCAGCCGTCTCTGGGTTGAACTCCATGTTTCCAAAAACTGGAAGAAAAGGTTGGCTGAGCTATTTTTTCTTTACTTAGATTACATGATAGGAATAAGATTTGAATTAAAGATTATTTCGAGGACCCTCGGGTGTTTAGAAAGGCTTCTGACATAGTGACAATTGATAGACAAATTACCAATCCATCCCTATTCTTACAGCAAAATTTCCAAGGGACCTTAAAACAAAACAAAACAAAAAACCACTACTGACGGCCTACTTCATTTTTTTCTGAGTTATAAAACTCCATTTCTTTACAAATGCTCTCATTTTCCAACTCTTCACAGAATTCAGAACCGACATTCTCTAAGCTGTCTGCTTAGCGTTACTGTAACATCTCTATCATTGAAGAGCAGTCCCCTGGCTATTAAAATCACATTCATTCGGAACACCGGAACCCTGAAAAGGAGGGAGAAAAGGAACCTAGGATGACTCCATTCAGCACTGAAATGGCATGTCCCCAAACTCTTGAGTTGATGATTCTAAAAATGCCTTTAGTGACTCCAGAGGACTACCATTCCCCAGCAGCCCACGGGACACACTTTCCTCTTCACGCGTGAGGACTTCCACGACCAAACGGTAATGGTGAATCCTAACTACCCTTCGAATCAAAATGACCCACCTCAAGAGTCATCACACTGTGGCTCTATTATCAGGCACTAAATATCAGGTCCTCAGAAAGCTGAACCTCTGTCCTGCAAGCTGCTCACTCCCTCCTTGTGCATCGCTCATCCCAGCTGAGTATGGAATACAAAGGCTTAACACATAATAGACTCAGTATTGTTTATTCAGTTGAACTAAATAAAGCTAATCATTAGTCCTTAGAGGATATTTTAATTTATCTTTTTTACTGTGGTAAAATACACATAAAGTTCACCATTTTTTAGTCATTTTTAACTATACCATTTGGTGGCATCAAATACACTCACATTGTTGTGCAACCATCACCACCACCCACCCCCAGAACTTTTTCATCTTCCCAAACTGAAACTCGGTCTCCATTAAAAACTAACTCCCCATTCTCCCTTCCCTGCCCCAGCCACTGGCAACCACCTTTCTGCTATGTCTCTATGAATTTGATTCCTCACCTAAGTGTCATCATACACTATTTGTCCTTTTGTGACCAGCACAGTTCACTCAGCATAATGTTTTCAAGGTTCACCCATATTGTGGCATGTGTCAGAATTTTGTTCCTTTTCAAGGCTGAATAATATTCCACTGTGTGTATAGACCATGTTTTATTTATCTATTCATCCAGTGATGGACACTTGGGTTGTTTCCAGCTTTTTGGCTTTTGTGAATAATGCTGCTATGAACACGGGTGTACAAATATCTCCTTGAGATCCTGCTTTCAATTCTTTGGGGATATACCTTTAAGTGGACTTGCTGGGTCATCTGGTAATTCTATGTTTGATTTTTAGTCCTTAGAAGTTTTGACAGATCATTGGCAGTACAGGAGGCTGGAACTACAGGATGCATTTTCACTACATGTTTGTCCCTTCCTACTAGAGCAAGATAAAAAGGTTGCAAAAGGGTGGGTGGGTCTGGCCCAGGACAACAACAACAACAAAAAAATGCAAGTCTTTGTAAATACAGTCCAAGTGGCTCATGAGAAATGCTCATGAATAATGTAAACATGTGACATAAACATTAAATAAACAAAGATCATCCATCCCCCGGCTCACCAAATTCAGCAAATACAAGCACACAAGTCAATGATGTTGCAACCAACAGTGATCCCTGTGGAAACTCACAAGCCAAATATTTGTGGTTCTCATTTCTCACCATGGGCCTTTAAAAATTACTCCAAGTCATCCAAGGATGGTGAATGTTAATAATACGTAGTAATAACTACCATTCGTATAACATTAGCGCACAGTTTCACAAAGTGCTTTGCACATAATATTATCGTTAACAGATCGTCTTCAACCTGCAACTCATCCGTACTCTCCAGAAAAATGTATTTCCCAAATGATGACATTAAAACCCCACTGTACGTATCTGCGCAGGCAGGTGAGGGCACGGAGGCACCGGCTCTCAAGGAGTCAATGACTTCACTCTCCACTTCAACCTGAGCTTCGTTTCAGAGCAAGGAGGGGAGAAAGGGGTAGGAGGAGTGACTGCTCTGTGGAGTTACTTAAGTTACTGAGAGATTAAACAAAAACATTTACTTTTCTATTAAATGTGAAGGAGCTCTCAATCACTAAAGGATCCTGTGCACTAAAGCAACTTAAAGAGTAAGGGACTCAAGTAAAATTTCCATGGAGGGAAGTGGTCAAATAGCTGAGGTCAAAACCTCCAGACTGCAATTGTGGCCAAGTGCTTTTATTTCCCTTGTAATTTTCTTTAAGAATAAATGTTAAACCGAAAACATACCCCCTTTTGGAGGCGATCCTGGCAGCTGAACTGAGTGGGAAGAAAAAGCACCCTGTACTCCCCAAATCAGCAGCCACTCAAACTATGCGCCATTGTTTAGAGGTGGTCACATGATAACCCAGCCTGGCAATAACATGTCAGCCATCACCTGAAACGCGGTTACTTCCAACCCATTAAGGAAACAATTACTAGTGTGCATTAACCCTTCCCGCTCACACGTGTTAACCCTTCCCGCTCACACGTGTAAACGGCGGCCAGCGTTGTGGCCCCATTAACAGCCTTCTTGCTCCTTCCAGTCCCCTCAGAAGAAACTGTACATGACATGGATGTGATTGGGACAAGGTGCCATTTAGTGAGGGGTGAGGGATGAGAAGGAAAATCACTGCTGTCCCTTCTGAGCAAAATCAACTCTACCTCTCCCAGCACTTGCTGCCTCATAGTTTAAATTAATTACAGCTGAAAATACAGGGTTGCCATCTGGTTTGAAAAAGCAAGGATAAGGGAATAAAATGAAAGGGTTTTTGGTACTAACCTCACTTTAATCATTGCCAAAGAGCATGAAGACAGCCCAGCGTCCTCCCACAAAAAAGCCTTGGGCCTCACAAACTTGGCAGGCAGTCCCAGGCACAAAACGGGATAGGCAGAACGCCTGTCAGAATAAAAGTCCTCAGCCGAGAGGAGACTTGCAAGGTAAGGGGCCTGCCTGCCCCCAAGCTGCAAGAAAAGTTTCCTTTGGGTCCTGGGATAGGTTAGCAACTCCTGGGAGGGTTTATTTACAGAGGGTGTCTTGCCAAAATGTTACATGCATCATTACAGTTCCATTTTGTGAGAAAATAGATCTGCTGTCAGAATTACAGTATGTGATTTCCTCTTTCTTTGTTTCTCCAACTTCCATAACATAAGGCTTTTATAAAACTCTAAAATACGGCTAAACAAAACACAGAAGAGCAAGGCTGCTGGAGAAGGAAGCCAGCTCTGACGGAACAATGCATGCAAACCCACAGCACTCTTGCAGCTGACCCTTCAGAGAAGGAATGTCAAAAATCCCTCGTTTTTCCCCCCTCCGCTGCAGCCACAACTACAGTCTCACTTGTGTTTTGTAGGAAGCAACTTCCTCCTGCTTTCCTCCCACCAGCAGAATCCTGGATGAGAGGCTCTTTTCTATTTGGACTCGGGCTGCCGAGAAATGCTGACTGCAGGCTTGGGGAAGGCAGTTACCAAAGGGATCCTTGGTTTGTCGTGATGGGCTGTAGGTGGGTGCAAAAAACTGCCAAGTCTGCAGCTTTCTTACTTATATCCCAGCGGTGATTAGCCCACAGGAGTGGAGCATCAGTCAGATTTTCAGCCCAAAGTAAAGTTTTACCTGCCCACGACCTGAGTTCTTTTCATCCTAGCTGAGCTTTGCAAACAAAACCCAGATGTACCTGAGCCCAGCTGGGTTCAGAAAGTAATACCCATGGAGGCACGGTGGTGTTTACTGGAATAAACTCTGATCAACCAGTTACAGTCTTTATAAACCAGAGATTAGAGTTGTAACAAAGAAGATAAAAGCAGAGTTTGAGGACAAGCATTTCTGTCCTGGGGAAAAACACATTTTCAACCCAAAAAATGATGCGAAAGTTGCCGTCCAAATCCTGCCCTGACAGAATCATTGTCTATAGCAACAGTGTCCATAACATTCAAAATCTCAGGAGTTTAACTTTCGAGTAAATGGTACATCTGTCAAACCACAGGAAACATCTGGTAAAATGGTTAAATAAAAACAGAATTTAAACTTTTGATTTCAGAGCTTGCTTATGGTACCCAACAAGGGACTATTAAAACAAATGCGAAGAGCTTTCTGACCACTCAAGGTGCTTGGTGCTCAATGAGATGGTGGGAGGTGGGGAAAATGTCCCCGAGCTGGAAGGGGGAGAAAAGGCAGGAATCAGCTGCAATCCTTTTTTTCATGAAGATGGAAACACCCCTGTTCCTCACAGGGACGGTGGTCAAAGCCCTCTGAGGGCCTGGGCAACAACCCCTTGCTCTGCCCACACATCATCCCATCTTTAACTTTCATCAGGTATAGCTGAGATCCCTTCCCCTAACCCAGACTGACTCCTTCACCCACACACCATCCCCTCCATGCCACCAACAAAGCAGGCACTTGAGATATGTTGGATACATGACCTAATGAAGTAATATACCAGCAAATAAATTAGGAAACTGGTTCTTCTCCTAACATATCTGATGGAGGGTCCTCAATATGAAGAGTTGTAACA
>NW_017731502.1:103603-104365 GCF_001890085.2 Hipposideros armiger | reverse complement strand
TCAAGAGACTTCACCAGAGCTTCAGATGAATTATCCTAAGAAACTGGGGCTCTTACAAGAATATAATCTACTAGGGTTTTATAGGTTCAAGGAGAAAAGAAACGCTCTACTGTGCCATGAATAAGTGAAGGTAGTGGATTTGCTTTCTTTCTTTTTCTTTTTTAAAAGTAAAACTGTTGGAATTGTTGGCAACAAATAGAAATGAAACTTTGGGGTGGTCATAAAAAATTATGAAAAGGTGATTCACGTTATCTTAGAGCAGGCATAAAAATTTTAACATGTTCTATGCATCTCAGCCATCTTGTGGGTTCCCAATCCTTTGCCTCCTCTTTCAACATGACTTGTCTCCCTTTCCCTTGTCCCTGTTTCAGAACTCACACTTGCTACCACATAACGACCACACACATATCTGAAAAATTCATTCATTTATCATCCTACACAACGCCATCCCTTCCAGTGTTGACAGACAGCCCCCCAACCCTGGTCCAACCAGCATTCCACAAGGAAATCTCGCAAGGGGCTGACACTCCAGGGCAGTCCCTGCCCGGGTGCCCCCTTCCCTTACCCACCAAAACACCACCACCACCCACCCCCGCAAAGCGGGACTACATATTCTAGATTAAAGATCACTAAAAGACACTACAACCAAACACAATGTATGGCTCATAACTGAATCCTGAATTGAAAAGAAAAACATCGAGAAAGGGTATTATTGAATGTGAATATGTGTGTGTGTGTGTGTGTGTGTGTGTGTATTCATAT
>NW_017731502.1:93698-96949 GCF_001890085.2 Hipposideros armiger | reverse complement strand
GTGTGTGTGTGTGTGTGTGTGTGTGTGTGTGTGTGCACCCAAGAAAGGATATGGAGAACCAATGAGGAAGTTCATCCTTTCATTTATTCATTGTGGAGGCAATCTGTGAAGAAATTTCAAAATGGGGAGAGAATAAATGAGTGTGAGTGTGTGTGTGTGTGTGTGTGTGTGTGTGTGTACCCAAAGGTTTAGCAAAGAAGATAGAGAGCAAGAACTGGCATTTATTAAATAAAAACAACACTAGATAGAACATGGGACTTGTAAACCACCTCGCTGTTCCAGCTGCATGCAGCACAGGCAAAATGATCCATTTATAAGCAAGATCCTAGAGGAAAATAAAAGAACCACCAACACTCACACACACAGGCACATTTCCCATCGTTCCTCTCTCGGGTCCGCAGTCAAATCTACTAAAGTGACAGCACTCTGCAGACTTTCAGAACAGACTGGCTTTGTATTGCCATAAGAAGAGGCCTATGTGGCCATAAAGCAACATCACGATTAATCCTCCGACTATGTATAAAAATAGCTGCCATTTGTGTTCGCTGAGCAGAAGCTTCTTCGTGAAAACAGCACTCAAAAAAGAGCTGAACCGCTCGCTCTGATAATCAGGGCGGAAGAGGGAAACAGCCAAATCCTATGTTGTCTGGTTTCCTCAACTTTTGCAGCACAAATGCTTTTTACTTTTAATCCATAAATTCTAAAACCACTCCTTTTTTCGATTTTAATGTATCGTTTTAAAAAGTAACTTGACACATGCGAATGAAAGCTCTCTGACATGTCTCAAACGTTCTTTAATTCTTCTCTAGGGAAAAAGTCCTCTTTTCTTCAAGGTTCTTGTCCCACTTTTATAAACCTTCGTGCTAGGGATGAGCACCACGGAGGTGCCCAATGCAGACAAGAAGTAAAATGATGACAGTCCTTTTTTTTCCAGCTTCTCTGACTCTTGGCACTCTTAGCATTTCTTCATTCTGTGTTATTTGGCCAGAAAAATGCCAGTAGCAGGATGGTTATCTGCCTTTCCAGCTCTCGGCAAAGACTCTTAAGGCAGAAGTGGTGCCTGCTGGGAAAAGGCTGATGTCAGCTCTTAAGAGCACAGCTCCCCGCTCACTTGGATAAGGGGTTCTTTGTTTTCGGATGAACTGTGAAAATGAGAAAATGCCTCTAGCCTGACAAACAAGAAACCCACACAACACAGGTCAGGCCTGTGACCTTTATTTAAAGGTACCACACTTCATTAGCAAAACACTTGCATGTCACACACAGATGCGCCTTTCAGGTCACCTGGGAGCAGCCATAAAAAACCAGCTTCATTTCCAGCTCTGTTCAGATTGACCCACAGCTCCGGCTCTGGCATGAGGGGCAGAGTCAACCTCACTTGAAGGAGTTCTTAGATTACACCTCTCTGATGCAAAACATTTATTAAAGATCCATGTTCCCTTCTAATTTATTTTTTTCAAATAAATATACATACTTGCTATACATTGGGGGGATTTTTTAAAAATCCCTCTTTTAACAACATCTCAGTTTATGCGTTTGTCATTTAGGATAACTAAAATTAAAGCTATAAAATATCCTCTTAAATTCCCAGAACACTTGTGGAAGTACTTATGAGACTGTGTGTGAAAGTACAGAAGAATAGAGAATTTCAGGGCTAAAACTTCCCAAGTTTGGACAATGCCAGGAAGGATGTGGGAGAAAAAGAGAGAAAAAGCACATAGTCTGAGGGATTCTATTTCAAGAGTGTTTGATTTATGAAATTTGGAGGGGGAGGGAAGTGCGTGGGGAGACCAAAAAAAAAATGTGTTTTCATATACTTAAAGCAAATTTTCCAACACACCAGTTTGAGTCTTTTTGACTAAGGTTACCACTGGACTGTGCCACTAACTTAAAATTGGGTCAGATATTTTCAACAAGAACTAGAACACTATAAAGAGCACTTTCCTGAGCCCAAAGGAAACCCTTGTTTATTCTTGTAGGGTTCTCGCCTGTACAGAGACACCATTTCAAGCCTCTTCAGGGGAACGAAAAAGCTCTTCCTTTCCCATCTCTGAAAGGACCCATCACTGCACTGGCCTCCCAGTGCAGCAGCCCTCTTAATTATTGATGACCTCATCACCTTATGCTGCCACACCACCCTCGCCACTGCATGCTAACACAGACAGTCTCCACCTCTCATCTCCAAAGCATCTGTCAGCTATGTTTTAAGAGTGCTTAAATAGATCATCCAAAACTACAAGACATTAAGGTCCGGTATCAAACAATTCAAAGTGGCTGCAGACATATACATTATTGATATAATGTAACATGGTTGCTCAGAGTGCTGGCACTAGGAACAGACAGCCTGGGTTTGGAGTCCGGGCTCCATTACCTACTAGCTAGCTGTGTGACCTTAAACAGGTTCCAGAACCACTCTGAGCCTCAGTTTTACCATTTGTAAAATAGGGATAACAATAGTATCCACATATCATGGTTATGAGGATGTGATGTAGCCATGCCCATGAAGCATTTGCAGGGTGCTTCATGGACATCAAGGCTCAATAAAATAATTGCTGTTCTTAGTTAAGTCCTGACACAATAGCTGCCGCGATTCTCTGGATGCTGGGAATCCTGACCCATCACCATTCTCAGTGATGAAAAGTTCACCTGCTAAGGCTTATGAACACAACAGTAACATAAAGCTCAGTCTACAGAGATTACTAAAATAACCCCAACTTTATAATTTCCTCTGGGTCTAGTTTCATTTTAAAATGAGGGATTACCTCCTCCTCTTTCATGGAATTTTATGTCCAAACCAAAGGTACTAAAGAGATACAAGAAACAGAGTCACTAAAGGGAGTGTGACAATGTTGCCAAGTTAATACAGGGATACCACAAACGAAACACTCCACAGCATATGAGGTACCATTTACACAATCAACTCCGCTGCAAAAAATAAAACCCAGAGGAAAATTCCCAAAGCCATTTTAGCCAATAATCAATACATGTTTTTACTGAGTTTCTATTATATGCCCAGCACTTGACTTCAAAGGCTTCCTCCAACTTTTGTCAGGCTGAAAGAATCCCTGGTTTTGAGTTTGTCTGTTTTCCCACTTTTTCTGTTCACCTTTACGAGTGGAAGAGTGAAGTGACTGGTGCCAAGGGGGAATAAAAAGAGTAAGAACAGAGGGTATAGGGAAGAGGAAAGCCAAAGAGAAAGAAGGAAGAAGCGAAAGTGGAGGAGCAAAGCAAACAGAAGACCCCCCCCCCCC
>NW_017731502.1:83826-87458 GCF_001890085.2 Hipposideros armiger | reverse complement strand
CCATATTTGGATGGAATGTTTAGAATGATGTCACTTAAAGTACAGCCAGTGTGAGATGTTGGGAGCCCTTGAAGAGTCTTCTCAAAGAGCTGACACAGGGATGTGAGGACGAACCTGTGTAGTGGAGAGGGGCATGCCATACCCATTACGATGCCATGGGCAAAGAAAATGTTGGTTTCAAATATTAGCCTCGAGTTGACAGTCACAAGGCAGGTTGGACAATCCACCCTGAATTGTGCGAATTGCTTCTTACACTCTGTGTAGCTTGCTGAAAGGTGAAGCAGACATTTAAATAAATTATTTTTAAATTTCACCATAGGTAAGGAGTCTTTAGACAATCCATAGTCCAAGGAGGCCATCTACTAAGAAATAATACTGGGAAAGGGAGCTTGAGACAGATCACCAAAATCCTTGAAAGTTACCCTGAAGAGCCTGAATTTTATCTTGTAGTCAAAAAGGACCCAGAGGGGTGGCTGGTTAGCTCAGTTGGTTAGATTGCAGGCTCACAGACACCAAGGTTGCCAGTTCGATTCCCACATAGGCCAATGAGTTGCACCCTTCACAACTAGTTTGAAACAACTACTTGACTTGGAGCCGATGGGCCCTGGAAAAACACACTGTTCCCCAATAAAATTTTAAAAAAGCAAAAAAGACCCAGAGCCACAGCCCACTGATAAACTTGGCCATGTCTTCCAAACAGGCTCTCAGGAAAGACCTGCTGATGGCCCTTTCAACAGTGTCTCCATTTTCAAGGTATATCCATGTCACACAGTTAGCTCCTAAAGAACACAGGGTGCCTGTGTTTCAATCACTTAATACAACTTGCTCTAAAGCTAACAGCCTAAGACAAAATGATGCAGTATCATTACCAGCATACAGGAAGTAGGGCTACTAGCAACACAAGCCCAAAGTTATCACACAAAATCAACACAATGCATCTATAAGAAAACAGCTGAAAAACACTTTGGCTTTGAGAGCTTTTTAGGTCGATTTGAAAAACATCGGAAGTAGTAAACGCTTGGGCAGAGAACGTGTTTGTTTTTCTTGTATGAACAGATCTATTCTTTGGGTCGATTTCCACCCAGAAGGAATGTCTGGCCATCTCTGACCTGTGAACACAAGTGAACTGAATTTCTCACTTCCATAAACCTTACCTATGTTCATACTGGGAGCAGAGCAAGATGCATAAGAAACACAAACAGGGGAGAGGGAAAAAACAAAACAAAACATTTCATTCATACAAAAAACTCCGAAGGCTTATACTCAGAGTCAACACTGGGATAAGATCATTTGATCCCAAAAAGCATCAGAAGCCAGGCTAGTGATTCAGATTGTAAACTGTGCATTTGCCCGTGTACCAGGATTCTGCACTTCTTTTTGGAGGATGCTAGGGGTGGAGAAGGAGGGCAGTGGAGGTCAAGGTGGTGGGACTCTCTCTGTTCTAGCATGTTCCCTGAACTAAACACCAAGGCTACAAGGAAAAAATGAGAGTATAAGGAGTGGTGTTTATTACATGTTTGAAAGCAATTCTTATCATCTTTCCCAGTCAAAGGGAAGCATGTTTGTGCGACAGACACGGGTTAAGACCCAGTCCATGGCTTGGAGGGACTTGGCATCTGGGGAGTGGGACAAACAGGCGGGCACATGATTACACCAAATGTCATCATTTTACACAAAGAAGGGGCCATCTCAACGCAGGAGGAATCACCACGTGCCAAGAGAAGAGGCAAGGAAAGAGGCCAAGCACACGAGTGGGGGCCCATGGGCTCCCATCAGCAAGGCAGAGCACGCCAGGCAGAAGCCCCTGCAGACAGGGGTCTGTCCAGGGTTTCCTGGTGCTGACTGGGAGCCACGAAAGAATTCCAAGCAAAGAGTAAAACTTCAGAAACCTTCTGGCACCCAAGTGCCAAGACCAGTAAGGAGGGTGCTGCTACGGAAATGGGGGTCTAAACTATGGCCTTGGCCAGTTCCTACATGGAGTCAGCAGACTGACTCCACAGGGGGTGGCAATGGATTCGACCTGGGAGATGAGATGGAAGAAGGGATGCGGTAACTTCCAGGACAAAGTGGAAAGATAGCTGTCTCATCATGAAGATGGGGGCAGACTTGGGAAAGTAATAGAAGAAGAAAGGAGCAACAAAAATCAGTTGCAGTGAAGTGGCACTGAACTTGAGGTGTGCATACAACCCCTACAAGGTGGACAGCTCTCTCTGCATGTGAGGGTTAGGTTTCAGCTAGGCATCGAGATTTGGGGATCCTCTAAGCCATAAGCCGGCATGTGACTTCATTAGAGGCGTCTGTACAGTGAGAAGGAAGGAGCTCTGGGGAACGGCAATAATGACAACTCTGCAAGATCCTGAGTGGAGTGGCCACAGAAGATGGAGGGGAACCAAAGACCGCAAGAAAGGGGCCATGGACACCAAAGGGAAAAAGACTTACAAGGAAGAGGAAGTCACGTAAGATAAAGGACTGCAGGTTTCCCCTGATTTGTACATCACCCGTGAATGCGGGAGAGAATGCTCATTAAAATTGTTTGTAGGGATCACAGCATGGGACTGGAGAGTAGATAGGGGAATGGAGATAATCTGCTCTCTAGAAACAGCTTGGAGGGAAGGAGAGAGGTAGAGATGGAAGACAAGCACATAAGGTCAAGGGAAGGCAGGGCCTCCGGCTTCCTCAGTTTCTCCGGCCTCAGTGAAATTCCCTGAAAGTCCCGGGCACCCTACAATCCTGAATCGAGGAATTCCACAAGCATGTCGTTACACTAGTTAAGCAGGGCAGCAACTAAGCTTTGGGAGTCTGAACGTTTATAATAGGATTTTTAAACCAAATAAAATGCTCGTTTTGTTAGGCAAGTGTGCTCCTTGGAATATTCCTAACAGGTCTCATGAAAAAGGGATAAAGGATTCAGTGGCCAGTTACATTTGAGAAACCCTGGGCTAACCAATGTTTCTGTGTATCGGACTTCTCAAAGCCTGAACTGTGCTATAACGTGCATGGGCAGACCCAGAAGACCAGGCTGGGTCCCTCCCAAACTCTGGCCAGAGAGCACTCTTTTTCCTTCAAACATCTTGGGGCAAGAATGTTCTAAGACAATCTATGGGGCGTGGGGTGCTGTGAATCCCCAAGGGATGTCGTGTAGCAAAGGAAATCACTCCTCAAGAGTTAAAAAACTCCATAACCATTTGATGAGTTCAAGGATAGGGCCAAATTGAGGGAAGCAATGAGCTTTCAGCTCTCAGACTTGCTTCTGAAGTAACCTGACCTAATAAGAGTTGGTTTGTTTCTTCCACATGGCCTTGACCCAGTTTCTGGAGCTGGTTTCTATATGGGTCCATTAGTTGTATTTCTTAGGTCTCTTCAAGGAAGGGAAGGCACAAGAGGTGAGGTAAGTTAGAGGAGAGTACGGTAACAAAATTTGTCCCCTATTCTGCAGCACATTTAGTTTCTGTCGGGGCTATGACGACTTGGATCCAGAATTCAGATCTGTTGTTTGGCAAGGTATCAAGCTACTGCCAGGCCCAGAACATTACTGCAACATTAAGTTCTCTAATTATGCTGTGGAGGCAATCTGTGAAGAAATTTCAAAATGGGGAGAGAATAAATGAGTGTGAGTGTGTGTGTGTGTGTGT
>NW_017731502.1:11736-80681 GCF_001890085.2 Hipposideros armiger | reverse complement strand
CGCGCGCACACACACACACACACACACACACACACACACACACACACACACACACACACACACGATAATGCACTCAAGGATAACCCAGAATTGACTACACCAGACTTGAGAAAAAAACTTCAAAGGAATGGTCACAGAAGCAAAGAAAACAACAATGGCCACACTTCACACCAGGAAGCATTTCAAAGGAGGACCGCCAGGGAGAGGAGGCAGCATCCTCCTTCATTGGGCCCTTCCTCATTCGGCAGCTGGGGACAGCCCAGGCTAGTAACCAAGGCTTTGATCCCAGTGTGAGTGTATGGGGTCTGCCCTGCTCTGAGGCCAGGGGAAACCACTGTGCGTGGGGAGAGTACACCACTGATCAAAAAGAGGGTGCTTCCTCCAACTGGAGCACGAGCTCCAAAGGGCACGTTCTCTGGACAGCGGGTGCAATTCAATTCAACACAGGAATGATTTAGCATCTGCTAAATGGATTGGTCCCCTGGATTGGTCAAGTGGCATCCTAAATATACGACGTCCATCTTTAGGTGCACGTAATCCCATCTCGGGTAAGACAGGGCTATGGCATAATCAAACGACCATTGGTATTGGTGCCACACACAGCAGGGTTAATCCCAGCGCCACCACCTCAGACACATTTTCCTCTCAATGCCTTAATTTCTAGTTCTGTAAAGAGAGCTTTTACTTACACACACACACACACAGATGCACACAAGCCATCTTAAAGGGACACATGCATTGTGAGGGTTAAACGAGATAATATAAAGTGTGCAGCAAAGGGCCAGTATATAGTAAACACTCAGTGTGTGATCCCTTCCTCTCAGGGGACTGAGTGAACAGCTTACCTGCACAGCCCTACTACAAACCTTCACGCGCACACCAAGCTGAAAACGGCTTCGTTTCTGAACGTCATCTTAGACTGTGCTACTCTTCCACACAGAATTCTCACTAGGTTCTACCAGACCAGCAGCCTAGAATAATACATCTCAAAACCAATATGAATTTAGCATGCTGTTATACTACATCCATCGTTACCCTTCAAGAGTTTTTACTATTATTACAAAAAACACAAAACATTAGAAAAGCACAAGATTATCCACTGCAGCACTGCTAGTGTTATAAAACATCGGAAATCACCCACATGTCCAAACAAAGGGGATCAGCTGAATGAACTTGAGCACATCACACAGTGGAGAGCTATGCAGCTGTGAACAAGGACCTGGCAGGAAAAGATTTCCACAATATATTGTTGAATGAAAACACCAGAGCTCCAGTAAGTATATAAAGTATGCTACCTTCTGTGTAAGAGAGGAGGAGGAATGAGAAGCCATCCATCTATTTGCTTACTTTCACAAAAAGAACCACAAGAAGGCTCACTGCCTACAGGGAGGGGCAGGGAACAAAAGAAGTGAAAGACACAGAGGTAAGGGAATGCTTCTCTCTGAGTCCTTTTTAACACAGTTCTGACTTTTCTCTTTCCCATTTTATTAAGATCTAATAAACGGTACTTTATAAGTGTAAGGTGCACAGCACAATGACTTACATTTACTGCAAAATGATTACATAGTTTTGACTTTTAGAAGCATGTTAATGTCTTACATATTCAAAAAAATCAGCAAGGATGGGGAAAAATCTACAACTGAATGGAAACAAATGAATGAACCCATATATGTGTGAATTAACACACCACCACTGAAAGGTGGGGAGGGGAGCAAGTAACTGTTGACGTTATCAGCACTTTGACTATTAGTCCTTCAGCATGGGGGGGGGGGAGAACCACCAACAAATCTTGAACTCTTCTTTAGATTTGTTTTTCAAAGTGCTAATTCCATAGCAATTCTGAAACTATTTTATGTGCACTGTAGGACCGAACAATATGTAAATGTGTTGATGCTGTTGGGAACCACGGAGATACAAACACGGAAAGAGGGGAGGACGAGGAATCGGGTTAGAATCCGAGTGTTAATATGAACTCATCGTTTCCCAGCTCTTTCCACTGGAAGGGTCTAGAACAGTGCCGTTCAATGGAACCCTCTGTGATAGCAGCAATGTCCTATATGTGTACTGTCCAATCGGGTAGCCACTAGCCACATGTGGCTAATGAGCTTGAAATGTGGCTAGTGCAACTGAGGAACTGAATTTTTTATTTAATTTTAAATGTAAATTGCCACATGTTGCTAGTATCTACCATATTACAGACAACTCAAATCTAGAGGAATGACACCACAGTAACAGCTGGCACGCAGATCTTGGCGTCAAAATACCATTCCCCACGAAAAGGAACCAAGGAACCCTGGAGAAATGGCCAATTCCATGGCTGGGGTAGGTAGGTTACAAGATGAGCATCTTGTGTGCCAGAAAATAAGAAAGTGCTCAAAGAAAAAAAAAGTGGAGGCACGTAACAAGGACACAAGAGCCAGCTGAAGGGGCTCTTACTTGCCAAATCAGGGACAGCTACAGCTCACCAAATGAAATGGAAATCCAGGAGTCCCTATGCATAACAGACCGGGGGGAAGGGAGAGCTCTTCCTGACCAGATCACACTTGAATACCAAGGCCATAGGAAAAAGTGCTTATTGACACGTCCATGAGAGGAACCCCACTCTACCCTCCCTCACTTCATATTTTAATCCACTTTCTACCTAAGAAACAGAGCCTTTTCAACTTCCACATAAGTCATTCATGTTCTTAACACTTCTCTTAGGAAACAAACAAACAAAACCCCAAAAATATATGTCTCAGGGCCACCACATCAACAAGAAAATTAGAGTTCAAATGACCCAGGTTTATAAGGGGCTGGAGTAAGAGCCCAGAAATTCTCCATTTCCAAGTTCTGGGAATTCAAAAGAAGCCTCGCTTCTGTCTCCTCTTCCTCCCCAAATCAAATCGGATGAAATTTAGTAATACTCTCTGTAGCTCCTTATTCTGGCTCAGAGCCACGCAATCTCTCCATCTTTCTACTGGAAAATATCTCAATATGATGGTTATAATGAAATGCAGCCAAAGCATACATCTTTGAGACCCTCTTAACTAGCTGTCAAAGCTGTTTTTCAACAACACTCCTTCCTCCCGAATTATTGTGATTTCTTTAGTGATAAAGTAAGCAAAACACATTTTCATTACACAACATCAACATGTTCTAAGACGGTAACGAGCAAAAATCATTTTGTAATCTTCTTAAACATATTAGACCATACTTTTCCAAATAACTATGAATCTGTAATTTATTACAGAAAACTTCCTAGACGTGTTAAATAAAAAGGAGGGAACATGTTACACCTCAATTAGGAAACATTTCATCAAATCAAACAACAGTACATACTTCCTAAGCACCCTACAACCTGAAGAAGCTAAGAGATGCAGCATCTTTTCAGTTTACCTGTGAACTCTGTCATTTGGCGCTTAGAAAACACAAGTAGAAATAATGGTAGTGTTACCGAAATGAGTAATATCACATGGTGAACAGGTGACACCAGACGGAAGTGAGCACACACTGATAACCTTTCCTTCTTAGGTCCAGGGAGTCTGGCCTGCGGGGGTGCTGTTGTTTTTATTTTCCGAAAACTTTGCCTGATGACGTCAATTGTGAGTTGCATATGAAATCTAGCGGTTCTATTATTTACACTTTGAAGTGTCATCACAGACCTGTACTTCAAAGGTCATATTTGTAACCACCCAAGGAGTTATGAAATCATTTTCTGGATGCTTTGCCAGTCTAATAATTTATTTATAATGCTTTAATATTTGAATAATATTATTAATAACTAAAGCTGAGTGGATACTATAAAACAGGCACTGCACTAAGCACTTACAATCATCCTATGAGGAAGGTATTATGATTACTCCCATTCAAATTGGGATTTGAAATTATAATTCCTGACAAAAACGTACATACTCTCAAACATTAAATTCACCATAAAAGCGTTCTGATTCTCTATCATCATTACCAATATCTGAACAATGGACTTCCTAATAATAAAAGTAATAGCTACATCAACTGAGTATTGTACTGTGCCAAACTCAATGCAAAATTTTAACTCTTAATTCTCACAACAGTTCTACACACAAACAATTATTATTGCCATTTTTACAAAGGAGGATGTTGGGTCCAGATAAACTGACTGTCCAATCCTCACAGCTGGTAAGTGGCAGAATTACGATCAAAACTAAGGCATGTGTGAGCCCAGAACATAGTATCTCAGGGCTGCCTCCCCCTTCCTTACAATAAAACTTCACACACACACACAAACACACACACACACACACACACACACACACACACACACACTTATTTGGGTTTGGGGAAGCGGGAATGTGAGAGAAGAAGAAATTCCTAGTAACAAAAATACAAACTCCAAATAGCTAAGCGCCCAGGATCTAATTTATGAGCCAACCCGTTTGCGAGAGCTCATTGTTTTTGCAGGGCCTTGTTGCTGGATTCCTGATTGTAGCAAATTCCAGGGCTCCAGACTGCAGGCTCAGCCTCTGACTAACACTGCAGTGATTTATTGGAGGATAAATACCTCTGTCAGTGTGTCTTATGACTGCACACAACAGTCCAAGCGGGCTGGAATGCGTGGAATGCCGAGGACTGCTGGCGCTGAGGCAGCACAGGGCTGCTGGCGTTATCGGCCACCTCTAACTGCGCAAGGGCTTGCTCGGCCAATGAGGAAACGGGAACTTTCCCCGCCTCATGTTCCTGCCAGAAACAGCAGCATCCTCAGAGATCAGAACCGGGGAAGCCGAGCATCTTGAATCATTCCATAACATTAATCCGTGCGTGGGAAGGCGGGAAACCAGAGGCCCTTTTTTACCTGGATACACAGAGAGACTCCTTCCCATAACAAGAGCTACCTCCCCGCCTCTGCCAAGACCCCAGACTCTGCTCATACTGCCTGGTTACACAATTGCCAGAGCAGACTCTCGGGGCAGCTGGCTGGGTGTCTCCAAGTCCCGAAAACATGTGAAGAGGCATTCCACTCCCTTTGAGAGGCGCGCCCGTGTTACAATAGAAGAGAGTGCATAGGGGCAGCCGGGATATAGTGCACAAGCTGTTTTCCAAATACAAACGGGGCCACGTTGCACTGACTCGGAGTTTTCATTTCAACCCCTTCATTTCACAGGTAAGGAAACTGAGGCCCAGAAGTGCAGCAACTCATGTCATGATTATATTAGAATGCTGGTGGCAGGTGAAGGACTAGCACCCAGCTCTCCTGGCCCCAAAGCTGGTTCTCTAGCCACCGTAACAAGCTCACATATCACATGTGATGAGCAGTACCTTATCATAAACACAAAAAGCCATCATTCCCACTTTGGGAAGGTCTCACGCTTATACCGTGAACATACAAGGTTAGGATTAATACTTCTTAATGTGTATGTACAACTCTAGATTCCTAAGCAAAACATTTTACAGAAGAAGTCTGCTCAGGTGCTAACCTTTCCTTCCATGTCCCAGGCACATAAAGACATTTACCAAAGACTGACTTTCCTAACCACCATCAGTGATACAGGAAAGGCAACGCAACGTTTTTAGACGACCACCCCAAGAAGCACTAAGGGAAACGTAACGTCCGTGGGGAAAACGCACACACGGTCACACAAGTGAGCTGGAAGGAAATCAGATGTCTCTGTATGAGTTATTACACTCAATTTAATACCCGCTTCTGGCAGATGAGCACTAGTCATCCTTTTGCTTCATTGTTGACACAAAGTTGACACAAAATTGCTAAAGAAATATGGCCCTGGTATTGAGCCCGCAAGCCAAAATCAGAACACCCACATTTCACAATGAAGGAACTTACAGATGAGGGTTGAAGATGCGACTTATCTTGGAAGCGTGGTCATTTTCACAGTCCAGGTCGTCGTCCCCTTGCTCCACGCTGAATTTCCTCTTGCTGGGGCTGATGGGTGGGGGGCCTGTGCGGTGACTGGTGAGGGCAGACGCCACAGGGATGGTCTGCATCCTGGGTTCTCCCCGGAGAGCAGCTTCACCTACGCAAGAGAAACGATGTAGTCACCAAGCAGGAGAAATGTCCCCACCTCAGCCCCTGGCTCCCCCCCGCCCTCCCGGTCCCTTGCAAAACTACTCCCAGTGGAAAGTTTTTGGCAACGTGACACACTGGCTGCCATTCTCAGAACACGGTCTGAGCGTAAGGTTAGCTGCCAAGCATGAGACATTTTACATAAATGTGGTTTTTTAGCACAATAACTCTTTCCCCCCCAGCTTTATTGAGATGTAACTGACATATACTTATGTAAGGTTAAGTAAACAACGTGTTCATCTGATACATTTATATACTGCAAAATGTTTACCACCACAGAGTTAGCTAACACCTCCCTCACCTCACGTAATTACTATTTTCTTCAATAACTCTTTAGGGTAGAATTTAAAATTAAAAGTTGCAATAAAGTAAAAGAAGGAAAAAATACTGACCATAAGCAATCTCAAAACTGAATTTAAAACATGAAATGTCTTTTGATTTATGGGTATTCAACTCCATACCTGTAAGAGAATGACCTAACACATAGGGTCCATTAGAACAACTACGCCAAGCTCGCTTTTTTTGCTTGTTACATTTTTATTATATTTTTGGTATGTTATTTTTTTCAAAGAATGAGGAAAATTTATGGGTTAATAATTCACATATTTGCCCCAAAAGTTAAAAGAAATAAAAATGCATTGTTGATTGGGAAATAAATCTTAGAGTACACTAAAAAATGGCATGTTCAAAATATTATGATTATTATCAGAACAGTTTCTGCACATAATTTATCATGCGCTTAATACACAGGTGCAGTTTTCAAAAGATTTTTTTCAAAGTGAGGCACTCAAATTGGAGTTCACATTTTGATCTTATTTGACATCTTGATGGTTTTCATTCCCTTTTTAAAAAGGCTTTGTGTTAGGTGATAACTTTGCACCTCATTATGAATTAAAATAAGTATAATCCTTTATATGCTTTAATAAAGGTTGTATACCTTCTAAATTTATAAACAAGAGTAATAATTACTTTGAGAGAAAACTTTAGGCTTTCTAAGTCATTTGGCCAAAGGGTAGGAGGACCTCAATTTTTCAAAAAGAATAACCCTTTTGTTGTGCTATTCATATTGGTCTCTAAGGCCTGACCAATTTTGTTTCTACTTGGTCACAATTTGAGAATAATATTAGAATAAAGTCAACTTCATCTGAGGCCTTGTGGTACCTAAGAAAGGAAATCTTTGTTTGCCACCACTAATTTTCATATCATCGCAGATGTGTGGACAGTTTTAACAGTCGCTTGCTTCATACACGTATGACAAATATGATTTTGTGAGGAAAAGGAGTGAGGAAAAAAACCTTCTGAATGTTTACCAGGAAAAATAAAAAATTTGCCAGTTTAGTCACTAAGATATAAACTAGCTAATATACAGTGACCCACAACACACCTCCAGTAAGGATTTCTTTTAGGGATTTTGGCCCTACTGCAAACTGGAACTTTCCATTTTAAATGAAATACCTAATAAACAGGGCCTACGCTGGCCTGCTACGCTCAGAGATTCAGTGAGATTTTGGTTGACCTCTATTTCCAATTTAGTAATTTTAGGCTTAAACAAACAAGCAAACAAAGCAGTGCTAATATTTACACCCTAATAAATTAGAAAATATTCTTTCCAGATATGTCCCCCTTTCTTATACTTGCCTCTTCCACAGGGAGGGGAGGACTTTCCAGTGTGAAACGTCAGTAGCCCGGCTTACTTTTGGAGCAGCCCTGATGATACCCCCAGGAAATCAGCCATTGCAAATCAAACCTCGTCAACACAGCAGAGCCACCACGCCCACAGCCCAGTGTTTCTCCACGTCCTTGGCAGGACTAGCAGAATGAGGAGTGCTCAGGCTCTGTGCGGACCCCTGGGCTTTGGGAGCCATTTGATTAGATGCCAGATGTGTGGCAACAGCAGTTGCCATGGAAAGCCACCACCACAGCAACAAATTCAAATCACTCCAAAAAAGGAAGTCACTCAACACAACACACACTTTTACGTGAAAAGCAAAACTCTTGGGGCAAGAACAACAGCCGCGCTCCACTCCCCAATTTCCATCTAGCGTAAGTTCTTGTGCTTGTTTGCATTTCAAGTTCATCAAATTGACCCACTGTTTACCTTTAAGACTGAATCGCTGGTGTCTGAAACAAAAAGAAGAAAGTCCACAGAAATCCACTGAAAACACTGGAGATTTCTAACCTGGGGGGTAACGGAACCAGAAGTGAACTACAGGTGGTCATTCGCCCAGTAAGGGCTGGGACCTACCAGATTCTCTACAGATGGGACATTCATGTTGTTGCCGCCGAAAGGGGTCTTGGGCACAAGTATTCCCTCATACATACTTTGGGTTTTGCTGCCTTAGTTCAGTATTAACAAGTAACAACTTCTAAGTAAATGTTGGTTGGTTGCTTGATCAATTACAGGATTGCAGATCACATAATTGGATCACTAATTCTAAAGGCTTAAGGAATGAGAAATCTGTGCCCCAAACATGGAGAGACCTACTTAGTGGCACACAGCTAACAGTTAATTGTAAGCAAGAAGCCAAGCCCCCCTACCAATCAGAGGAACACCTACTCCTCCAAAACACTGCGAGCCCCAGAGCCCCACATACCCCAGAGCCCCACAAACGGCTTAGAGCAAAGGCACTATGGGCAGGAGGTAAAGAATCCAGTTAGAAAGAACGGTGGACACGGGTCTATCTTTGGGTCTCCACCCTTGAGGACCCTAGCAGGGTTTATAGAGCAGGATTTGTCATTATTGTGTATGTAGCAAAGGAAGGTTAAAATTATTTTAGTAAAATAGAGGAGAACATTGGTCTGGAAGTCAAGACACCTGTAGGACACTCTCCTTTTTCTTCAGACCGGGCAAATATGGGCACGCGCTTCCCCGCTTTAAGGCCTCCATACAATGAGGGGATGGACTAGCTAGTATCTACCAGGCCTTTAGCCCTTAGAATTAGTGATGCAATTCCATGACCCACAATCCTATAACTGATCAAGTAACCAACCAACCAACACTGACTTAAAAATTGTTACTTGTAGAATATTGAACGAAGGCAGCAACATCCAAAATAGGTACCTCAGGTGTTATTTTTTTTTTAAAAATGGGAAAGGTGAATCCATGGTAAAAATAAATTTGAAAATCATGAGATTAAACAATTTCACAGGAGTTTCTTAACTACAGGCCTTCCTGTCTTCTATTGTACATGTCAGTATCCAAGACAGTAACACAGCAGTACTGCTTTCAGTCACCCCCCGGCCCCCCAAATGATCACACACACCTCTATAAACTCAGTCTTCCAAGGCACCATTCTGAGCATGTCAACCCTAACCCCAAGCATCCAGGGGTTCACCAGTCACTGATAAAATACTTCTGCATTCAAAACCAACGTGTGGTCCCAACTACCTTTCTGGTCTTTGTTCCTAGTGCTCCTCTTTTTAAGCTCTGAAAATTTCAGCCCTAAAAGTTAAACTAGACCAGTCCCCACGCCTCAGAGAATACACTGTCTAACCTCAGGGTCTTTACTCAGGGTCTTCCCCCAGTCTTCTTGTATGTAAATCCTATGCTTCGTGCAAAGGTCACTTAAAGTGCCACCTTCTACAGGCTGTCTTCCTTGACTCCTCGATCTGGGAGTCATCCCTTCGTCTTCTGAGCACCCACAGTAATTTATCACTATGCTACTTCCCTTCCGGCTTTGTTTTTTGCTCCACGAAACAGGAGACATTTTATTCATTTTACATACTTGAGCGCACAGAGCACAATACCATCCACACACAGAAGGTCAGTCAATATTGACTGAAGGAGTAAATGAAGCAGGGCAATGAGCGGCCCAGGTTACAGCGTTGTAAGGTATGTTCCAGATCAAAGATGCCACTGAATAAGGAGCTTTAAAAGATCTATTTAAGAATATATTCACACAGACTCTTACAACTCAACAATAAAATGATAACCCAATATGAAAGTAGAAAGGATCTAAACAGACATTTCTCCAAAGAAGATACGCAAATGTTCCAGAAGCACATGGAAAGACATCATTAGCCGTCAGAGAAACAAAAATCAAAACCACAATGAGTTACATTTCACACCCACTAGAAGGGCTATAATCAAAAGACAGATAATGACAAATGTTGATGAGACTGTGGAGAAGCTGGAACCCTTGAACATAAAATGGTGCAGTTGAGGAACAGTCTGGCAGTTCCTCAAAGGTTAAACATAGTTACACATGACCCAGAAATTCCACTCCTCGCTATATACCCCAGAGAAATGAATACATATTTTCACAAAAACTTATATTCATACATGAATGTTCACAGCAGCATTACTCATAGCAGCCAAAAACCCCAAGTCCATCACCTGATGAGTGGGTACCAACAACATGTGATACATCCATACAATGGAATATTATTCAGCCATAAAAAGGAATGAAGTATTGATTCAGGAAGTATACGACATGACTGAACCTAGAAAACAGTATGCTAAGTGAAAGAAGCCAGACACCAGTCCATATAGTTCTGATTCCATGTAGGTGAAATATCCAGAACAGGCAAATCCAAAAAGACAAAAAGTAAATTAGTGCTTGCTGGGAGACGGGGGAATGGCAAGCGACCGGTAAGGATTACAGGGTTTCTTTGGGGGATGATGAAAATGTTCTTAAATTAATTGTGGTGAAGGTTGCACAACTCTGAATACACTAAAAACCACTGAGTTGCATACTTTAACTGGGTGAATTGTCTGGTATGTGAATTATATCTCAATAAAGCTATTACCCGGCCCCTTCCCCCCTCCCCGAAAATAAGAATGTATTTTTATAAGTAGATGTTATTCGATCCTTTTCTCTCGGGGTTTTTTCACACTTAACTGTTAAATAAGGACAAGCACCCATTAATTTTCCCTGAAATAAAAAGGAACCTTTTGTTATTATAGCTCTATCTCTATACTGTGTTACAGTCAGATAAGCTGCAGTTCAGCCTCTAATCAGACTGTGTTTGAGTGCCTGTTATGTGCTGAAGGCTGGGCAAAGTGCTGTCAGAAAAACAAATGATGACATTTATAGAGACCCTGACCACAATCAGGGGAGGGAAAAAAATACACACCAAAGGGAACTTATCTTGGGGGCATAGAAGACTTTTTTTCTTTTGTGCTAGTGTGTATTCTAAATTTCACAAGGGTTTTGGTAATTGAAAAAAAAAAGAAAAAAAAAGATTATCTTTCTTTTCCAAGAATAAACAGGAGAAGGGAGATCTGAGCTGTCTGAGTAATCCAGTATTTTAAGTTTCTCAAGTTGGCTTAAGTACAACTGTCAATTTCACTTTTTTTAAAAAAAATTACAGTTATAGCTAAAGAAGTTTAATTTTTAAACGTTTTGGCCTTTTTATCTAGGTGTATGTTACTGAAGGAAAAAAATGCCTAATAGATACAAAAATTACTTAATGCTGTTTTTAGTCATGATTGTAGTTCTTAATCCATGGACCAAAAATATTCCTTAACTATTTCTCCCAAGTGAAGACGAGCAAAGATTATGACCCAAGAGTCAAGATATACTAATTTCAATGAAAAAAAATTTAACAGAGAAACAAACACACAAATCACTGAGCTTTATGATGTTCTATTGCGTCGTCAGGGAAATCATGACGTACTTTTCTGTTTTTCAATGCAAAAATGTGTCATGACTTTTCTGACGACCCAATATATAAAGATTTTAGTGAAATACTAGAATTCTTTTTAAGTCAGAATGGAGAAGAGGAATGAGACCTAGGAATATGTAGCCTAGTTTCTGAATCCCGTTATTACCATATTATAACAATTCTAACACTCCTTATTTCCTGCATTTTAATACAGCTAAGACTAAATTTTGTCTTTTTTTTTTAATTGTGTTTTTCCAGGACCCATTAGCTCCAAGTCAAGTTGTTGTTTTCAATCTATTGTAGTTGTGGAGGGCACATCTCAGTGGCCCATGTGGGAATTGAACTGGCAACCTTGGTGTTATGAGCCTGCGCTCTAACCACCTGAGCTAACCAGTCGCCCCAATTTTGTCTTATTTTAATAGGCAGAGTTGTTTCTTTCTTACGGCAATGTGAAATAATGGTTCCTCTTAGACTGGATGCAACATGGAATCTACCTGGAGGGTCTTCAAAACAGCACTCAGCTCATCAGCCTGTTTCTTCATTTGTAAAATTAAGTGGTTCCATTAGATCCTCTTGATGGCCTAACTTCGGCTCTAAAAGTCTACAGTCCACATAATGCGTATCTTTCAAAGTCAAGTCTCACTTTAATTGCTGATTGAGACATACTACACTTTTACAGGACACACTTCGCATGGTAGCAGAAAACACGGACTCAACCAAGTATTGTTAACTAATAATTTGCCTCGTCGCTGAAGATGTGATTAAAAATCAGTCGACTTCTAACTGTCCGTTCTAGCTTCATTCGTTTATTCAAATACTACAAGAAAGTTGCAGTCAGTCGACACCAGAGATGAAAGTAACCTGGTCCACGAGATGCAGATCTGACTTTCATACAACTTGAAGGATGGAGGCCAAGACCTTCAACATGGAGATGAGGCAGATGATTTGGTTTCAGGGAGATTAAGGGGTTCAAGGGATCAGCAGAAGCAGCATTGGAACCTGGGTCTCTCAAGTCCCCTCTGCACCAACTCAGTAGGCCCCCCACCAGCCAGGGACTTGTGACTGCATTTAAGGCTGCAGCATGACTCCAGAGAAATCAATCAAAATAATGGCATTTATTGTCATTTCATGAAGGTTTGTCAAACAGCTCAAAGCTGAAACACCAGTGTCTTTGTGTTCATGGAAAAGGGGAAGGTACAACTACAGTAAAAAGTGTCCTGCTAAAACTTTTAAGGATAGGTTTTTCACAAAACTCTCTATGCCTGCCCAACAGGGAGTTTGCTGCCACAATTTAGATCTTTGCTGTTTCCAAGACTTGATGCTCTACTCCCTTCCCCGCCCCTTTTATCATGCCTGAACCTAAATCAAAGAACTAAAAAAAAACCACAGCTCGGGTCCCCCCAGCCAGCCACTTGGCTACGCGGATGTCTCCTGTCTGACCACAGCCCCACGGCGAGCAGGATGACGTCACCTACTGGCAAGAGAGCACCCTGATAAAACAACCGCACTCTAACATTTCATGACCCATCTCACATCTCACAAACTCATGACCACGCAGGGCAGAAGCCCCGGCAGTCAGGGCTTATTCATTTTCTTTCAAATAATACTTCTTTGTCTCACAAACTAGCAGCTGGGAGAAGACAGTGAAGTCAACCTCTTTCAAATAGTTCAACTCATGGCTATCCCTATCCTGGTTAACTTTTTCCTTTTCTTTTTTTCTTTCTCTCTTTTTTTATTTTTTTTTTTACAAGGAGGGCTGTTAGGCAACATGATGAAACCCGGGCGAGCCAGCAGAGATAAAAGATGTGACGTAGTGTCTGCCAGCAGTACAAGGGCTGCATACGATTTTACAACTGGGGGACAGAGCCCTCTTTCTCATCACCTCTCAAGGTGCAACCCAAGTGCCTTTCCCATTGTCCCTCACAAGCAGCCCCGGGTTAAGAGCTCTAAGCTTGCAGAGCCCCATCTTACATCTGGAGGCCAAACCTCAGCTAAGGGTCACTCTTGTCCAGTCAGCCAGGCGGAGGAGGCTATGCCAAGTCCGACCCCCTCACTGAGCCTGGCTTGAGCAGATCAGACCTTGTGTTTTCTTCAGTGCAACAAATTGTTGACCAAAAAAATCCTGCAACCTTGTATTGCTAACTGCTAAGAATACAATTAAGGATAACAACAACACAATAAAACGTGTGGCGTTGAAACATGCCATTTTAGAATTTCAAATAATTCCATAAATATCACACTTTGTCAGAGCTTTCTTGTATTTTATATTAGAATATTTTATTGTAAAAGCATTTTAAAATGTGAACTATTATTCTGGTTTTTCCTTACTACAGTCCTGTAATTGAGAAGAGGGGGAGAATAACTCCTATTTGGCAGCTAATGAAATTAGTGTTTCAAGAATTAGTGGATTGCTCAAGGTCACAAAGCTGATTAATAGAAGAGCTGGAAGGAGAAAAGTGACATTTACATTTCCCAGTTTTCATATTCTTTCTGGCTGTGCAGGATGCTTTACAGATTAAGGAAAGAACTTAGGGTGGAGATGAAGGGAAGGAAGGAAGGAAAGATGGATGGCAAGGCAGATGGGGAGAAGAAGGAAGCGTTCTGAATTGAACTGTGCCCCATCCCCCACCCCCACCCCCACCTCCCCCCACCAAAATTCATACATTGCAGTCCTAACTTGAGGTCACTGCGGGACCTCAAAGTGTGACTGTATTTGGAGATAGGGTTTCTAAAGTGAGGATTAAGATTAAATGTGGTCGTTAGGATGGGCCCTAGTCCAATATGACTGGTGTCCTTAAAGAAGTGGAGATTAGGACACAGACAGACAAGAAGAGAGACCATGTGAACATGAAGACAGCCATCTACAAGCCAAGGAGCGGGGCCTCAGAAAAAAACATGCAGACACCTTGATCTCAGAGGTCCAGCCTCCTGAGACTAATGTCTGTTGTTTAAGCCGCCCAGCCTGTTACATTATTTTGTGATGGAAGCCCTTGCTGACTAATAAGGAAAGGAGGAGAAAGCGAGGGAAGGAGGCGGTGAAATGAGGACTTAAAACCTAGTCCGACTCAAAGGTTCAAGTTCTTTACTTTGAGACTAAACAGCTTTCACTGCGTGGTCTACGCTGACTAACCTAACACAGTGGGAATAACAGAAATGGAAGCAATCTAATGCACGGAGGCCACTTTGATTAGAACCCGCCATGGAGGGGAGGAGACGAATGGGTTGGTGCTCAAAGAAAGTGGACTTCTTGACTTAGTACCAGCAATAAGTGCAGAGACTCATGCTGGGCCTTAGGGCGAGGGAACACACCGCAGAGACCAGAGTTTGCTCTGAAAAGCATGGCTGAAGGGGAGGGTCCCTGGAGACTAAATGGGGTTCTCACCCAATTTCGATTCAGCATGTCTGGGTGGCGCCTGCTCCCAGACATACCCGAGGGTGGATGATGTCAACAGTCCCCAATGGTTTTAAATATCTGTTAACTCTATAGGGGCAAGAAGGAAAGGGTAAAAAAACAACAATCCCAAAGAAATGGTAAGATGTCTATAATTCTCAATATCCATTCTAAATACACACTAAAATGTTTTAAAAAGTTGAATAGAAAAGTGCATCTGGATATGAAAAAGTACTAAAAATATTCTAAAGTAAATTAAAAATTGTTATAGTCACATTCATACATTGCTATTCATTTAATTAGCATGTTCTACATTACTTAAAATAATTTTGTGCTCCAGGTTTCAAATAGTCCCTAAAATCTCAGTTACCCTATTGAATCCACTTTATAGCTGAACTGTATCTTCACAGATTATGTATCACTAACCTGGAAGAAATTATCACCAAGTAAGAGGACTCAAATTAATGTCTTACTATACATCATCTCAGCTTACAGAAACACTCATGAGCCTAACCATGACATAAACAGGCTGAAGGTGAGCATATCTCAGTGTCAGAGTGGGTTTGGGCTTTGTAAACCATAACTGGGAATCCCAAAGATCAAACACCTGTCCACATCCTTGGTTTCCTGAGCCAGACCTAATAATCACACTGACTTCTGTTCTTGGTCCTGCAACCCCAGACTGTGGCTGTGACAAGGGCTGGAGAGAGTTGCAAGTAAACCAGGGACACTGAGTCTCGGGGTGCAAGCTCTGCTTTTACTGTACTGATAAAGGTGGAAGGACTGTCTACCTGCATATTAGCATCAGTACAGTGTAGCTCATGTCCTCACATGTCCCCGTCTGAGGCCCCAGCACTGACACAAGACTTGTGAACCCCAAGAAGATAACAGCAGTTCAAGAACCTTTAATGCCAAGTGCACAGAACCCTCCTTAATGGAAAAGACTCTTTAAACCTGCCAGAAATGCTTCACTGTGTTTACTTGCAAATCTACTTTTGTAATATGTTACTGTTAATGAGAAGGAGGAGAATTATGAAAGCAAAGTGTTTGCAGATGGAATTGAAATCAGGCACTTTGCTAGGGGCTCAATTTCCTCTCTGTGTAGAGTCTATTATTATAAATGTTTAGAAGGAATCGCTGAACGAGGCTTGTTCTAACCTTTTCAGCAATGGAGCCACCTCCCATGGGGACTCCAGTTGCCCTGAAGTGGAGAAATTAAGCTGGGGGAAACGGTTTCACCTCTTCAAAATGTGAGTAAAAAAACACCCAAAGAAATTATCTTTACACCTTTTGGTGTGAGACAGGTTAGACATCTAAGGTTAATAGGCTAGTTTCTGCATGTTCAAAACATTCTTTAATTAAAGGGAATTCTGGAGGGCATGGCTGGGCCAGTGGCCCTTGGCAGGATGAATCTTAGAATCAGTCACTGACCACTGGAGGGAGAAAAAAAGAGACAATTTGGGGAGTGGAGGGAGCAACTGGAAAATTAAACTTTCTTTCCTCTGGTCTCCAATAACACTCTGAACCTCTAGAATGGATTTCTCACAGCCTGCCTACTCAGAGTGTTTCCCGGGTCCTGGTGTGCGGCCAGTGCTCCAGGAAGGCAGGGGCACTCGTTTCTGCATCCCTGACCGCACCCCAGTGGTAGGAAGTGGGCTTTGCAATCACAAAAAGGTATGATCTTGGCAAAGGCTCCTCTCTCCTAAGCCTCCATTTCTTCATCTACCTTGAGGGATTTTTGTGAGAGTCAATGAAAATTTATAAAAAGTTCCAGAACAGGCCATTTTTTTAAATGATACTATTTGTTGGGGCGGCTGGGTGGCTCAGCTGGTTAGAGTGTGTGCTCTGCCAGTTTGAGTCCCACATGGACCGGTGAGCTGCGCCCTCCGCAACTAGATTGAAGACAATGACGAGCTGAGCTGCCGGTGGGCGGCCGGATGACTCGGTTAGAGTGCGTGCTCTTAACAAGGTTGCCGGTTCAACTCCCACACGGGATGGTGGGCTGTGCCCCCCCGCAACTAGACTGAAAATGGTGACTGGACTTGGAGCTGAGCTGCACCCTCCACAACTAAAATTGAAAGACAACAACTTGACTTGGAGCTGATGGGTTCTAGAAAAAACACATTGTTCCTCGAAAAAAACACAATGCTCCCCAATAAAGTTTTAAAAAAAATTATACTATTTGTTGAATTCCGTCAGTTGATATGACTCCCATTTAGAGGATGAAATGAGACGGGCAAAGGGAACGTCTCAAAATGTCGCTCCCACTATTCAGGAGAGTTCCTCTCCTCTAATAAACTTCGCACATATACAGTTTCCACCAACTAATCTAAAAGGTCAGATGTCGTGCCAAGGAGCATGGGTCAGTGAGCAGCGTTCCAAATCTGCTCCAGCAGGAGCCAGCAGGGTGACCTTGGGGCAGCTACCTACCTGACTTCCTGTGACTGTTTCCACATGTGTGAAAATTCACACAGAGGCCCTGAGCTCATTCGAGGATTAAAGGAGAAACTTGGCACAGTGCCCCATGCTTGGTAAGCCAGTGCCCCCTCCTCCCCACACACACTCACCTTTCTCCTCACTAGAATGAATTCAGAAACCCCCTGGTCCATCCATATTTATCTTGACTTCCAAAACCCAATACAAAGGCATCCTGCTGCTGTGTTTCATCCCTTCGGGCTGGGCTGAGCTGCATGGCGGTGTCCCAGTGACCTTCTAACACCACCTCCAACTCAAAAACTATAGATTCCTGAGCTATACTAACACGTGTGCTGTGGTCTCTCAAAAGATAAATAGGCAATTTTGTTCTCTGCAATACATTCTCTAGTCCAGACCCTGAGGAATGAGATCAGGTTCCCGGGAACCAATTCAAAATTCTTCCACAAACTGGCATATGGACTGAAGGCCATGACCCGGCCTACCTGTTTCAAATATGAAATCGCATTATCAGAAAGTCATTCTCCTGTCCCACCAAGATGCAGTAACTCACTGTATAACTTATCGATGTTAAACATGTTGGTTTCAGAAGCCCCACAGTGAATTTCCCAAGGATTAAAATAGGACACAAAGTTCAAAGGCTCCACAATACTGAGAGAGTGAAAGCAGCAGCAAGGACTCAGGCATGCACATCATTCAAGCGCCTAATAACTATGAAGACTGGTAAAATGAGAAATTTACAGTAAGATTTTGCAAACTTGATCACTGAAAGAGCTAAGTACCTAATAATTTTATTTTTTCCAACTTTTTCTTTAAAAAAAAGTTTAAGCTACTCAAAAGCTGAACAGAAAATGAACATCCCATTCCCTTCACCTTGATTCACTTTGTCAGATTATCTACACACACATACTTTTTGGCTATAATTGCTATATTTTTTTTAAAAGTAGCCTGTAGACATCATGATATTTCACCCCTAAGTACTTCAAAAAGTGTCTTCTAAGAGCAAGACATAGCCTCAATATCATTATCACACATAAGAAAAGTGGACATATAGTCACAAATATCCAACCCATATTCAAATTTGCCCAATTGAACTATTTCTTGGGGGGGGGGGCACCCAGGATCCAATCAAAAATCACATACTGTGGGGCCAGACAAGTGGCTCAGTTGGTTAAGAGTTGGCTTAAGAGCGTGAGCTCTGAGCAACAGGGCCGCCGGTTTGATTCCCACATGGGCCAGTGACGCTGCACCCAAGCTGAGCTGTTGCTGTTGGCAGGATGGCTCAGCTGGTGTAACAAGATTGCCGGTTCAATGGTGGGCTATGCCCACCCGCAACTAAGACTGAACTCAGCGCCTTCAGCTGAGCTGCCACCCGCATGGCTCAGTGGATAGAGTGTGCACTCTTAACAACAAGGCTGCCAGGTGCGACTCCCGCATGGGATGGTGGCAACACCCACCCGCAACTAAGACTGAATGAACACAACACCTTGAGCTTAGAGGCCACGAGCTGCCAATGCGCAGCCAGATAGCCACTGGTGCCTCCACAATAAAGATTGAAGAACAACAACTTGGCTGGTCCCCCTTCCCCAATTCACCAAAAAAATCTTAAAAAAAAAAAAAGAATCACACACTGCTTGATGCAGTTGTCATGCCTCTTTAATTTTCTTTTATCTAAAGAAACTTTTTCTATCTTTTTTCGTTTCCTGACATTGACATTTTTTTTTAAAAGATTTTACTGGGGAATTGGAGGAGGAGAACAGTATTGGGGAATCAGGGAAGGGGAACAGACATGTTGCTGTCCTTTTGTTCTTCAGTCTAGTTGTGGAGGATGTCTCTTCACTGGCCCATGTTGGTATTATCATTGCGCTCTTCCCGGCTGAGGCAGTTGCTCACCGGCCACTGGACAGCCGCTCACAGCAGCTCACGCTGGCTGCCAGCCACTCACGGTAGCTTATGGCAGGCAGCCCACTGCAGCAGGGGCTGCAGCCTATGCCTTCAAAGACGACTCACGGCAGCCCAGCTCCAGGTCGAGCTGTTGTTCACCATCTTAGCTGTAGAGGGCAGCGTCACTGGCCCTCATGTGGGATCCGAACCGGGCTTCTGCTGCTCAGAGCTGGTGTCCCAAGCCAACACTTAACCAACACACCACTCGGCCGGCCCAACATTGACATTGTTAAATAATCCAGACCAATTAGCTGTCCTACAATTCTTTGTGGTGTGATCATATCCTTGTGATTAGATTTGTGTTGAACATTTCTGGCAAGAACACCACAGAGATGATACTGTGCACATCTCAATGCAGCACATCCCAAGAATCCTGGTGAAGTTACACTTGATAACTTGGTTAAGATGGTGCCCACAGATTTCTCTAGTATAAAAAAGTAACTTTTTCCCTTTCATAATAATAATTTAAGGGTATGCATCTTGTCATTCTCACTCAATCTATTGTTCATTTATTAAACATCTTTTATTTGCTGTGCAAGAGAGTAGGGCTAAACTGGATAAAATGTGGCACCCCTGATTACAAATCAGCAAAGGTCGAATTTGGGACATGTTTTTATGTGAAAGACAGTAAGAGAAAAACATCCAATATGTCCAGGGCCTGGCTTATACTCTTCCTGGAATATGGCAGGTGCTCAATAAATATCTGTTGAATAAGTTGACCTGTATGGTTCAGGCAAATAAAAACCAATGACACTAACTGATCATTTTTCTCAATTCTTCCTTCTCCTTTGGGGCAGTCTTCCAACATGGTCCCCCAGCAGCCCATCATGAGAGATTAAAGTCCCTGGACTGGATTGCTGGAGTAATTATAAAACTTCTCAACTTGTAGTCTAGACCTCCAGAGCCCATCCCTTCAGCCTTACTCCTCTCTTTCCAGTCTTCACACTCCTCCCAGACTCCACTGCTCCTGCTGTTCATTCATGCTGGAAACACTATTCTGTCTCCCCTCCCACCTACCTAAAACATCCCCTCCCTTTCAGGTCTGAGCTAGAGTGCAAGTCCTACCTTCTCCATCAAATTCTTCTTTGGCAAGTCAGCATTCCTTGGTCTTCCCTATCTTAAAATATTTATAAACCTTATTGTCTGCATCATGCACTGTGGTTCTTAATCATATCACCCAGCTTTATAAGCACTACTTACAAATGTTTGGACAAAGCTGGTAAGCCATCAGGGCACTTCATGGACCTGGGTTCCAGGGGCAGACCCTAGTCTGTTTTCCTTTGCTCTGAAAGCTGCTACCCAAGCTCTCTTCTTGAGATGGTCCTCATCCCAAAAGGCTTTAGTTAAGCGGAACTTGTAACTGCCAAATCATCCTAGAAATTCACACACACAGCTTTTACTTTAAAGGCTACATGCTAATTGTTGAATATAACCCCATCTAAAGAAGGTATGAGATTTAGGACTAGCAAAAGAAATAAGGGGATGTGGTCCACTCAAAAGCATTTTAGTAGCTGGTATGTTTGCAGGACAATGCCAGGATCTAAGGCAAACAAAAAGATGTTTGATCTGGTCTTTGCTTCAAGGAACTTTAGTTCTAGGAAGAATGACAGGTAAGTCAAGTCATGGAGATAAATAAGTATAAGGAAGAACATGATAAATGCCAAATTAAAAGAGATGCTCTTTAAAGGGGTGAGCTATTTGGTATGTGAATCACATCTCAATAAAGCTGTTCAACAACAACAACAAAATCATCGAGGACCAGACCACAAAGAGCATTAGCTTATACAGGTTATATCTATCAATAATTGCCATGTTAGGAATAAAAATCGAGTGTTCAAATGTTAATTTAAAGAGAAAAAAAATTCATTACATTAAAAAAAAGGGAGGCTGTGGGCATTTTGTATGAGGAAGACAGATTCTAGCTGTAATAGTCAGGAGTGGGATCTGGAAAATAGGCAGGATTTGGACACTTGGACATGGTGGGGATGGGCATTCCACGGCATGAATGCATGGAGAGAACAAGGATGACGTGTGTGGGGGAGATCAACCTAACGGGAACAAAAGGCTCACTTCTTCTAGTAGAAAAGAGTTAGGCTAAACAGATAGATGGGTCAGATAAGAAAGGGTTTTGAACTCAGGCAGACTGTTTAGACTTGATGTGGCAGGCAACTGACAGGAAGCCATTATAGCTGTTGACACAACTAAAGCAAGGCTTCAGAGATAGATGGGCTAAGGACACCATGCTGGATGACTTCCTGGATGGACACACCTGAGCAGGGGACAGGCAATGATGCACGTGTAAGGAGGATGGGGTTCAACAATGTTCAAATCTGGGAGGGTGGAGAAGAGGCAAGTCCAAGAGACATTTTAAAAGATCAGAGAACTGGAAATGTGTTTTAGCTAAAACAGTCACCTGACCTTTTCAAAACAGGCGATCCTCATCTTCCTAGTAATTCTCAATACTCACCCTGACCTTTTCTTCTTTATAAATTGCGAAACTAAACAAACTGAAAAAAAGCCAGAAAGCTACTCTGTTTCTAGCTTATCGATACGTAAAAAGGAAGACAGAGTTAGCAATATAGCTCCATATTTTAAGTTCCACAAGGTGATCTAACAAAGTCTAATTAACCCTTATATATCCACATTTTCATTAGTTGGCTGACATTTTTAATATTCTAATAAGATTACTTGTATTGTTGGAGAAAAAATTCAGTATATCAAAATGCATTTTCTTTAATATAGATGTCCATTGTTTTAGTGGCATGGATTGTGCTAAGAGTTTCCGATGATCTATGATTAATCAACATTCATTCAATAAATAATTTCTGGATAACACCTGAGTTGTTAATAATAATACATACTTATATAGAAAAAAAATTCTGAAGTGATTTAAAACACACCCAAATGAAATCGACCTGATGTTAAAATAAACCAATTCTAAAAAATTACAACATGACATCCTTCATTAAATTGGTGCCAAGCTAAGATACAGTTATGTTGGTTTTTTCCACAGTATATTTTGCAGTATATTTTGGAGTCCTTTTATAGACACATTTTATTCAATAATTGTCGTTTACATAAGCTATTATTAAAAGATGTTTGCAATACCCAAACAAAAACTAAGAGACTATTGTCTAAAAATATACTGACTAGCTTGAAAGAGTATTAAAACGTTTATTAGAGATTTAGTGGAGAGACAAACAGCTAATTTCATATGTGGCTAAGAGTATTTAATATCAAAATATATTTTTATTTCATATTCAGAAAAATGGCATAGTAATGGTGTGCAGCACAACCAAAGTATGTGAATTTATGGGTTGCTTTTTCAAGAAGCTATTGCAAATTTGTTCCCCAGATTTTAATACTAATTCGAAATCTTAAGATCTTTGTGCAAGAATTCTATCCAATTATGGAGAACTTTTTGTATCCTTACCAAGTCCCCCAAATAAAGATTGCTACATAATGAACTAAAAAGTCGCAAAATTTAATCTGAAAATGAATACTCCACTAGCATGTAGAATTTAGTTTCAAAAACACAATACATCCCTATGATGCTGAGGAGTTTATGTGCAGGCCAGTGTGAAGGGGAGTTCCCCAAATGAAATTGAAACCATTTAAAATATTGGGGGAGGGGTATGTTGCTTCCATTTTATTTCTACTTCTCCCCATCCTGTCTACTCCCACCTTTCTTTTTTTTTTAAATTTACATTTATCCAGTGAGCAAATTTTATCAATGAGCGGTCAGGAAGGGCTGACTCCCTCTGGTATATTTACTTTAGATATGAAGGTCAAACAACCATTGTGCTCATAAAACGCTGTGGCCGTTTTGGGACCTACTTCAGGTCTCTCCTTACCTCCAAGTGACTCATTATTAAGCAAAAGAGGAGGAAAATTGAGCTGATCAAAGGCTGCGCTGTCATTAAGTGAAAATGATGGAAGATGAAAGGCTTGCCCTCCACTTCAAAGGTACAGCTGAGCTCGGGTGAGCCAACAGCAAGTTCCCGGCTCGGCTCCGAGGTGCAGGCCGTGGTGTGATGGGCTAGATGGCATTTCTGGAGCCGGTTATGCATCTGCTCATCAAGCAGAACAGAAACGCATGGTCGAACACAAATTCAAATGTTTTCCTCCTAGATGTAAAGAATGTTTTCCTCCTAGATGTAAAGGAGTGGGTAACCCCAAAATATAAAGTGCATGACATCATTTCCACACTTGCAAAAATGAAAATGAAAAAAATGTAATGAGGTTCAAGACCCGCTGAAGAAGTCGGCATCACTGAAACAGAATACAATTATATATAATGAAAGTGTCTCCTTATGCCCTTAGGTGCATAATGAGGTAAATCTCCGTTTTGAGAGTTTGGATGTGGCAATATCCACGTCTCATTTCCCCAGCAGTGTAACACAGGGATACTTAGTGAGCTGAGGCAGAGGGCATCCCCGATTTTCCCAGGAGGCTTTAGGGAGAGTAGAGCTAAGAGCTGGGATAGGGCAGGGGACAAAGAGCAGGAAAACCAAGTCCTTTATGATTCCACAATAGTCCCCTTACCCTACCCTCCCACCTATAAACAGTACAAATAGAAGCTCCTTTAGGCAGTCAAGATTTTACATTGCACTTTAAGTCATTTGGCCTAATCTCCTTCCTCAAATAGACTCCCTGGAATGACTATAAAAAAGGTAACTAAATGTGCACTCCCCACCCCACCCATCCCCTTTAACACACGGAACAACCTTACCTATACAGTTCTGGCCACACTGGAGGCTTTTCAGGGAATTTACAGGGTCTCCCCCCACCCCTGTAATCAATCTACTGGTGGTAATGGAAGTGCAGAGATGGCAAAAAGGAGCGGGCCACCCTCTCTGCCTGAAATTACTAATCAGGATGATAGGTAACACTTGGAAGCATTCACTTGGTACTGGGAGATGTTGCAAAAGCTTTATATCCATCAAGTCACGTCATCCTCTTAATATGAAGTCTCATTTTGCACAGGAGGAAAACGAGGCCAAATGTGGCTTAGAATTTTTTGCTCAAAGTCACACACCATTCAGAGAGGCTTAATGGAGCAGATCACGCTCCAGCTGGGTCTTGAAGGATGAAAAGAAGTTTGCCAGTGAACAAAATCCTACAGGCCGAAGTCCATGAGCCCTCCCTCTGCCCACTTTCGATCAGATGCCACCACTACAGCTCTCCTGAATGAAAATTCTGGACAGTCTCTTCTACTGGGCCAAGCTAAAGAAAGAGTTTCAACTTTCTTTTGCAGGCTAGGGGGAGCCAATGATGACATTCAAGCTGGAAAGCAAAATACTGGGTTGTTGGAAAAGTCATGACGTGTTTTTTTCTGTGATTTTTGTTGCAAAAATGTGTCATGGCTTTTCCAACAACCCAATACTCACATGTATGAGGTCTAACAATTTAGTCTGTGAACTTGGTAGTAATGATGTCGCTAACCTTTTCTGATATTAGAGGGATTATTCATTATGAATTTGTACCAACTGGACAAACAGTTAACCAAGTTTACTATTTGGAAGTGCTGAAAAGGCTGCGTGAAAAAGTTAGATGACCTGAACTTTTCGCCAACAATTCATGGCTGTTGTATCACGACAATGCACCAGCTCACACGGCACTGTCTGTGAGGGAGTTTTTAGCCAGCAAACAAATAACTACATTGGAACACCCTCCCTACTTACCTGATCTGACCCCAGTGACTTCTTTCTTTATCCAAAGATAAAGGAAATATTGAAAAGAAGACATTTTGATGACATTCAGGACTTGATATCAAGGGGAATATGACAACAGCTCTGATAGCCATTCCAGAAAGAGTTCCAAAATTGCTTTGAAGAGTGGACTAGGCACTGGCATCAATCGGTGCATAGTTTCCCAAGGGGAGTACTTCAAAGGTGACCATAGTGATATTCAGCAAGGAGGTACATAGCACTTTTTCTAGGATGAGTTCGTGAACTTAATTGTCTGACCTCATATACTGGGCCATCTTTGAGCATTTGCCCTTGTTGATTGCCTTCACCTACAATTCCATGCCCTCCTCTCCTCACCCCCAGGTTCCAAACACCTCCCGACCCCCATGCACACACACAATTTACTCTCTGTAAAGATTATCTTAATTTACAACATGCATGATGCCAATTTGTTTCTTATAAGATACCTAGTACTAATTATAAAGAAAACATGATACTAGGCTGTCAGCTTCTTGAGAAGAGCTGTATTATGTTCAGCAGTGAATGCTCCCTAGAACTGGACACAAAGTCAGCACTCAAATATTCAATGAATGCCCTACAGGTGCCATCAGTAAGGTTCCTAGTCGAGCTAATAATACTTTGTAAAATATTTTCATGTAAGCAAATGGACACACACATGACTTTGAAAAGAATCAAATGAACAGTAACAAACAATATTCCCCACTTCAAATTTCCAAATTTTACAATAGCTCTATTGAGATCCATAAAGAAATACAATGTCACACTATTAACAGATTGCAGAACCTACATGTGTTTCGCCAACCTATTTTCTTTAAAACCATGCTGACAATGATTGTTAAAACTGTTCCCATGCTAGAATGCTCCTAAATTTATTTTAGCCTTGACACAAGGTCAATGGGGCTTCGGCTAATGAAGAACTAAAGCAAAACTGAAACATTTTAATTTGGGGTCTGCTATATTTTCTAGCAAATTAAATGGGTGAGTGGTTTGCAACCACTGACATTTATATTTCACTATTAGTTCTCCAGGCTCCTTATTCTCTCCGTGTGTGCCATTAACCTTTAGGCTCCAGCTCTTTGTCAGTCTCACTTCAACCATGCTTTCTAGGGATTACAGATCCGTAATTCCAGAGCACATTATGGCACAAGCCCAGTCAAATCAGAGAGACAGATGTGAGCTCATGTAATCGAGAGGTTTCCATCTGTTGCACTGAAAACTGAGTCCTGAAAGGCTCTTGCATTTTCAGGGCTGTTCGGGTTTGGAAAGATCCATTTACTTAAAGAGTAGGCACTCAGTATTTCAACAAATATCTTAAACGGCTAACATTTCAACCTTTCTTGCCAAAGATTCATTGAAGATTCTCACATTAGACCTGTTATGGATGGCAAAGGTGACTGAAACCACAGAGGCGATAATCCCCGATGGAGCAAGTGACATCAACTTATACATATCCAAATCCTAGCTTCCACACATAATCAAGTTACATCACTAAGACAGCAGATCATCTACTGGGATAATGTCAAGGCTATGGGCTTGCTGCACGGAAAAAAAGAAAGGATCTATGAAGCAGAAGCAGTAAAGGATCTTATGTTAGCACAGAGTTAAAAACAGGTGTTGTACACTAAAGAGAAATTATATTCTTTACCTCAGGATTTTCTGTAAGTGGCTGTTGCTGCATATTTCTATGACTGTTCAGGAACTGACGTCATGTGATATATTCCTGAAAATTCAGGAATGCATTAACTAAGAGACCCTCACAGGTGCCTCAGCTTCCCATATAGACAATCGGTAGACCATCTGCTGCCTTGTGCTCCCTATAACACACACACTGCCATACACTTTGGTTAAGTCTGATCATGATGTACCAAGTTCCTATGTAAAGCAAAAGTGGTTCTGTTTATTTTCATCAATCTGTGCCAATTTTCCGTATTGTTTCTCATTCGGATGCTCCTTTGTACCACTTAACATACTGTTTTTCAAAGTGTGGTCCCTGGACAACCTATATCTGAATCACCTAAGACGTTTATTTAAAAGGGATATTCCAAGGCCTGACCCCAGTGCTCATGAAAAAGTTGTCCAGAGACCCTAAAAATCTGTAGTTTTAGCATGCTCCCCAGAAGGTTCCATGCATACTAACATATATCTTCTCCTGTGCCTCTTCCATTTTCAAAACTGATCAATGCTATAATCAACCAAACATTTCCAACTGCCCAAGGGGCAGTTTTGGCAGTAATGCAGTGCAGAGGAGAACTGATGACTGTAACAATCTCAATGCTCAAGTCAGGAAATGCCTGAAGAACCAGGATAGCAAGACTTAAGCTATCCTGGGTACCTCCAGCCAACAGTAACATGTAAAACAGCTAAAAATCATCTTTAGGAGAGCTCACCTCTGTTTTCAAACAGTGATATATTTCTCTAATTTTTTTAAATGTTCACCTCTTTAGCAGTCAGGGCCTTGGTTAAGCAGCTCTCAAAGATGCCTCAGTTTCCCCATAGAGAATGCCATCTGCTGCCTAGGTTTCCTGTAATGTGTCCACTGCCATAGGCTTCCTGTGTGCTTTTGTAAAACAAAACAACTCATCCCCAAAAGCTTCGAATTGGGCCCACAATGTAATCAGTAAAGCCTTGCAGACGAGTCCATGACCACCACTTTTTAAATTTCTTAGTCTAGAAAAACGAGAGGGGTAGGAAAGAGAGCAAAAAATCTTCTATTTTAACTGCAGAAACTAGTTTCAAGGTGTTCAGCAGGAAACTGACAGCATTCTCCCCGCTAGCTCCTCCACACTAAATTGAGGCCGGCGACAAAGCCACCGTGATGGCTGAAATGTCACACAGGTAAACTGAGGATGGAGTTACACTGTGTCAGAGGAGGGGGAGTTCAAAACACTCTTTGGTGAATCCACATGTTAAAACCTCATTTCATTCTGCGAATATTTATGAAAAAAAAAGGAAATAAAATTAAATTAAGAAATAAATTAATTTAGAATCACATGCAAACTTCTGAAAGTTTCTTTCTCCAAAAATTCAAAAGTGCCAGAGACTTTCTTTTGTACCAGATTGTTTTTCAACTGCTACTGCGTGACAGAAGGGATGGCTCATGAGAGCAAGATGTTGCCATTTGTGTCGGCTCACTCATCTATAGAAACACATTTCTTTTAAATCCTGTAAGAACTGCTTGCATTTGGAAGTCTATCTTATCTGACTTCCCATGACAACTGAGGACAAAACCACAGTGCACTTAGTTTAGAACCCATTATAATTTATGTTGAATGACATTTGGTTCTGAAATCTGAAAATACAGATTTGAAAATGTCAATGATTATATGTCTGTCTATCTAGCTATGTAGATATATACAAGGTGTGATCAAACAATAGGTGAATGTTTAAATTAAAAAAAAATTACTACAGTAAAAGACACACTGCCATTAATCCCCCTCAAAATATACCCACTAGTTTATAACACACTTATTCCATTATTCTTGCCACTTTCTGAAGCAGTTCTAGAAGTCCTCTTTCATGTCTTTCATTGTTTTGTCATAGCTGCTTTGATGTCCTGAGTCCTTTTGACTTTGAGGAAGAGCCAGAAGTCACATGGTGCCAGATCCGGTGAATAAGGTGGATGAGGACACACCGTAATGTTTTTATTTGACAGAAATTGCTGTATACCAGAAGCGATGTGTGACACGGAGAGTTGTCATGAAGGAGGATGATTAACGGCACACTTTAAAACACACCTTCTCTCAACCGTAGCTCACACCCAACTGACTGTACCAAACAAGTTGAAACTTGTCACACACTGTTACTAAGGTGCAATGTGCCGCTTCCCGTATTGAAGATCCCTGCCTTTCCATTGGATGGCACTCGGCAGTAGCATTCACCGTGTCTTTTGATCACAGCAGAAAGGCTCCATGTCACACATTGCTTCTGGTATATGGCAATTTCTGTCAAATAAAATGATTACGTTGTGTTCTTATCCACCTTATTCACCAGATCCGGCACCGTGCGACTTCTGGTTCTTCCCCAAAGTCAAAATGACCGTGAAAGGAAAGCACGTTGAATCGATTCAGGACATCAAGGCAGCCATGACGTGCAACTAAAGACACTCATGAAAGATGACTTCAAGAACTGCTTCAGAAAGTGGCAAAAGAACGATGCGATAAGTGTGTTCAAAGCAAGGGGGAGTATTTTGGGGGGGTATTAATGGCAATGTGTCTTATAATTATTTTATTTTATTTTATTTTATTGTTATTATATTTTATTGGGGAATTGGTGGAGGGGAACAGCATTGGGGAATCAGGGAAGGGGAACAGACAAGTTGCTGTCCTTTTTTTATTGTTCTTCAGTCTAGTTGTGGAGGACGTTGCTTCACTGGCCCACGTTGGTATTATCATCATGCTTTTCCTGGGTGAGGCAGATCGGTCACCGGCCTCTGGACAGTGGCTCACGGCGGCTCTTGGAAGCTCACACCAGCTGCCAGCCTCTCACGCTGGCTGCCGGCCACACACGGTAGCTTATGGCAGCCCACTACAGTAGGGGCTGCAGCCTACACAGTCGCCGGCGACTCACGGCAGCCCAGATCCAGGTCAAGCTGTTGTTCACCATCTTAGCTGTAGAGGGCAGTGTCACTGGCCCCCATGTGAGATCCGAACCGGGGCCCTGCTGCTCAGAGCTGGCGTCCCAAGCCAGCTCTTAACCAACGTGCCACTTGGCCGGCTCCTATAATAATTTTATTTTAATTTAAATATTCGCCGTACTTTTTGATCACACTGTCATGTGTGTCTATACACATACATAAATATATAGCTACGTATCTACATAGATTTTAAAAATTTATATATATTTATAATATAAATTCTCTAAATACAGATATATATCTACAAACATTCATGTGAAATTAGAGATATAAAATAAAAAATCCAATTTCACTCCTATACATGTGTTGGGGGCAGGGCAGATCTATGGAGACAGAAAGTAGATGTAGGTAGTGGCTTTGGAGGAGAGGGGATTGGAGAGTGATGGCTAATGGGTACAAGATTTCTTTGGAGGGTGATGAAAACGTTCTGAATTTAGATCATGGTGATGGTTGCAAACTCTGTGAATATACTAAAACCACTGCATCATACAGTTTACCTGGTGAATTTCATGGTACGTGAATTACATCTCAGTAAACCTGTTTAAAAAATACTGAAGTTTTAAAAAGCAATCATCTTTAAAAAGCTACCGCCGAAACAGAGCCAACTCTGAAAACAGTAAATATGGCAGCTCTTGTTATCTTTCCAAGATCCTCCACAGGCCCCGGGTATTACAAGAATTAGCCGAGCAACTGTCACAGCTGCAGTGGTAACCGTGGTAAGATGAATCAGACACAGAAGGGAAATTTTCCTGAACCCAAAGAAATAAACTGTGCAAAACACATCACACACCACACACACACCCTCAAAACAACATGAGATCCAGTATGGGTGTATATGTGTCCAAGTGTTGTCACTCCCATCACCAGAGGTTCTCTCATTCTCCCTGTTACTTGAAAGATAAGCCACAGAAAGGGCAGGAACTTGAAGTTTTTTGTGTGTTTTTTTTCCTCTCATGACACACAAGATCTAGCACAGCTGGAGATTTTGTAACCTTTAAAGGCAGTTATAAGTATGAAGGTGCCGTGAAGATTCCATGAACTGATTATCCCCCTCTTCAATGTGAATGGAGGATCCATTCTACAAAAAAACAACTTACAAACTAGGTAGCATTCACGTCTTTCATCAAGTCAGGTGAAGTACAGCTTGCTAGAGCTGTACCAACAGCCATTGCTCTGTGAGACATATAAATGAGTGAGCAAAGCTAAACCAAAGAAAAACAAAGCCAGAGATGGTCTATTTACCAGTATAACAACCAAATTATCTCAGTCTTCTAAAATAAGAGCTCTATGACTTCAAATCACATATTTATTTAGTGCTTACCATGGTCACAAACAATGAGATGTGCTACTGGGATACCATTACAGAGGGATACCATTTAAAAGATGGTAGACTCCTTGTCTTCAAGTAACATACACTTTAGATATGGTGATTTCATATATATATAATGTATTTATATATACGAAATATATATATTCTATCTATGTATATGTACAGTAAAATTGAAATGTTTATTTTTTGGTAAACATGCAACATGTCATTTTCAAAGTAGTCATTCGAGAATGACTTGAACCTATTTATTTAAAAAAAAAGTTACTGATTAAAAGATATTTTCCAACTCCACTTGTGGAACTGGCTTTAGAATGACATAGGAAAAACTAGTAGATCATTTTATAGGCATAGTTACATTGAACTGTGCCTGGCAAAAATAAGTGCTCTGTAAGTGTCTAGTGCATGTGTGTGCGTGTGCGTGTGTTTGTATGTGTGTTTAATCACTGGCCACTCTTTAAAATATTCAAAAGAATGTATCTCAGACCTTGAAAGCAACTTGTAAAAAACCCAACAATGTTCTGAGAATGAGATCATCACACTGTTAGGGTAATGTGTAATTTTCAAAGGTATCTATTTTGAAGGCAAGCTTGAACACCTTACTTACTTAGAGGCGTAAGTTGTTACATTTGTTTGCTTTTACTGTCACACTTTATTTACATTAAAGATAACTAAATACAAGGTGATATAACTGCCAAGTGATAATTATAGACTATAAACTCTATAGAAATTCAAAAGAGGGTATAAACATCATCGCCCTCTGAAAGAGGACAAGGAATCTTGAGGATTTAAAAGGTTACAGTACAACTCCTGCCTATAAAAAGATTCAAGTTAAGTTTCATAAAGGGAGGCTGAGCTATACACCCTGAAGGACATGTACAATTCATGTCACTGGAAAGGAGCGAGAAGGGCATTCCAACCGAGAGGGAAATTAAAAGAATCTAAAGACAGAATGGTAGACAAACCAGAAAAGAAATCAAACTGGAGCTAAGAGAGCTTAAGCCCTGAGCTTTATTTTATTATAACAGGCCAGTGGTTGGATAAATCATTACCAAGTAAGAAAAAAGCAAAGCAGCACTATATTAAAGAAAAGAGTTCTCAAAAAAGAGTCCTCTGTGCCACATTGGTGTTTGTTCACATCTCTCAATCTGGTTGCCTGCTGCTTTCCATGGCTTGGGTTTACCCATTTGGAAAAACAGCCCCTCCTTTGACAATACCAAAATCACTACCTCTGACCTGAAATTAGACAAGAAACATACATATTCCAGCCTCTTAGATGATAAACTCAACAAAAATAGAAACTATGTATTTTTTCACATAGTACCAATCAACAGTGTCATAATGAGTATTGCAGCGAGTAATGATTATAACTTAACAATGAAAAAAACCTTAAGATTGTCCATAAAACCCCAGTAGGGCTAATATTTAAAAGACGGGCAATACCAGGTGCTGGTGAGGATAAAGCGATCCTAGAGCCCTGATACACTGCTGGTGGGAGAGTAAGATGGCACCACCACTTTGGAAAACAATTCAGCAGTATCTAAAAAAGGTAAACATACCCGATAACCCAGCAATTCCACATGTTATTTATCCAAGAGAAACCAGAGCATATGTCCACAAAAAGGCTTATATATAAAAATGTTCAGAGGTCACGCCACAAAGTGAATGTACTTAATACTACTGAACTGCATACCTAAAAATGGTTCAAATATTAAGTTTTATGTTATGCATATTTTACCACAATAAAAAAATGTTAGAGCAACTTTATTCATAATACTTAAACCTGGAAACAACGCAAATTTCCATCAACCGTAGAATCGTGTGGAGGCAAGACTATTGCATTACATGACCATTACATGATCACTGCCTGACCACTGCCAGACCCACCAGCTACAGCATGGCCAGAATAGAGACTGCTTCCCAAAATCCCCCCACAGACTTGTCTGATCGACTCCTTCCCTAAGTTCCACGGCGTGCTGCCAAACAGGTCGCTGTCACCTCCCCAGCCCCCTCAACCCATGCAAGCAAGCATTCCCCAAAGATGGATGTGTGATGCTCAACTACCCCTTATCCATCTGCCCCGGCCTATACAACCTCTTGGCCCCTGCCACCTGGCACAGAGGATATTCGATGCCACCCAAGATGAGCCTCAAATGTAAGTTCCCCAAATAAACTCCTGATAATAATGATGGAGTTGTCAGCCTCTTCCTAGGGTCTCTAGCTCCAGGCAACTTTACATAACAAATAGATAAGCCAATTGTGACAGACTCATACAGTAGGCTGTAGCACAGCACTACAAAAGAACAAACTACAGATCCCTGCAACAACATGGATTAATCTCAGTTATGTTGAGCACACAAAAAAGTTGGAATCAAATAATTCTATTTACATGAAGTTCAAGAGCAGGCAGGCAAAACTAATCTATGACTACAGAAGTCAAAACAGTGGTTATCTTGAGGGGGGGAAGGTGTATTAACTGGCAAGGAAGCATGAAGGAACTTTCTGAGATGATGGAAACGCTCTATATCTTGTTCTGGGAGGTGGATTACAAAAGGTATAAACATAAGGGGGAAACCATGAAGCCACGCCCTTAAGATTTCACCATAATTAACTGTGTTTCAATAAAAATAAAAGGAAGAAAAAAGAAAACCCAACAGGTGGAACACCCCATTCCATTTTACATCCATATTAAGCCCAAGGTTTACCTTGTGTAGCCCTTACCAAATACTCTTATTATCACAAAATAAGAAAGTGCCTCTGGGGTACTGTAGGATCTATTCTAATGGGGCAACATCCTTTAAAGTCTGACCAGAATGGTTTAAGAACATACAACTGATCTACTGACTCCTTTTTTTAATTCATTGGGTACTTTTATTCTAAATATATTTTACTTCTATTAGAACCCAAATGAATCATTTGACCTTTTTGTGTGTTTTTTTTTTTAAAGATTTTCTTGGGAAATTGGGGAAGGGGAACAGCACTGGGGAATCAGGAAAGGGGAACAGACAAGTCGCTGTCCTTTTGTTCTTCAGTCTAGTTGTGGAGGACGTCACCTCACTGGCCCATGTTGACACCATCATTGCACTCCTCCAGGGTAAGGCAGCCACCTGCCAGCCACTGGACAGGCGCCTACCGCAGCCCACGAAAGCTCACGCCCACTGTGGGCCAGCCCCACTGCAGCCTACACCGTGACTCCTGTCAGTCCAGCTCCAGGTTGAGCTGTTGTTCACCATCTCAGCTGTAGAGGGCACAGCATCACCAGCCCTCATATGTGGGGTCCAAACCAGAGCCCTGCTGCTCAGAGCTGGCGTCCCAAGCCAACTCCTAACCAACATGCTGCTCAGCCAGCCCAATCATTTGACCTTTTTATTAAGTTGATAATACTACTATATAATAAATGCTAGTTCCCAATATAACAGAGAGGTAAAATGCAGTAAGGCATCCTGACTCTCTGACCATAGTTAATAAACCAAATACAAGATCCTACACTTCTAAGATTCCAAAGGAAATTGTATAAGTTGCCTTAATATACTTTCAAATTCTTCACAAGACCCTGAGAGAAATAAATCATCCACTCAAATCTATATTCTGAAGTGTGAAAACAAAAGCAAGTATGGATACAACTATTCTAAACAGTAAATCAGCTAACAGACATCAACCTGTAATAATAACTTCTCATATCTGTTATTATCTTCATTTATTTACCTGTTGTCTGTCTCCCCTTCTGGGATATAAGCTCCAAGAAGCCAGGGATCTTGCTGTTTTGTTAACAGTTCTATTCCCAGTACACAAAGCAGTGCCTGGCACATAACAGGTACTAAATATTTTCCCATAAATGGTTAGTTCATTTAATAAACCATCCAAAGTCAAGTAACTAGAAAACAAGATGAGTAGAGGCAGCTCTTTCCAACCAACCAGCCCACATCAAATGTCTCTCTACTAAAATTCAGCCTGAAAGGGTTTTCTTTTCTTTCTTCCCCTCTTGTTTGCATCACTCCTTTTCCCAGCTATCTCTCCTTCCTCTGAGAACAACATTCTAAGAGTTACCAAACTCACTTGTGTTACCAAGTCTCCCTGGGTTAATCCCACAATGTCAGTGCTTCATCTTTAATGAAAAGACACTGAAGTAGATTCACACAATAAATAGCAGCCACCATGGCGCTTAGAGCTCAGAACCAAGAGAAGAAAGACCAAGTCCTAGCCCTCTGAGAGCTTACAGCAAGGCAGACAGGTGAGTGTGTAACACGCTGAGGTAAATTCTGACAGAGCATGCCGTGTGCCATGAACATACAAACACAACACCTAACCCCGCCAAGCAGGTGGGAGCAGGAGGGTCACTTCTCTGTTCTTGAGGGATCACTAAGAGCCAAGAGAAAGAGCGGTGGCATTTCAGGGAGAAGCAATGGCTCCCTCAAAGGAAGTCGTTTGGGGGCTGGCCGAGTGGCGCGATGGTTAAGAACCGGCTTGGGACGCCAGAGGGCCCCGGTTCGGATCCCACATATGAGGGCCAGTGACACTGCCCTCCACAGCTAAGATGCTGAACAACAGCTCAACCTGGAGCTGGGCTGCCCTGAGTCGCCAGCGACGGCGTAGGCTGAAGCCCCTGTGGCAGTGGGTTGCCATGGGCTACCGTGTGTAGCCAGCAGCCAGCGTGAGCGGCCAGCAGCCACAGTGAGCGGCCGTCCAGAAGCCGGTGACTGATCTGCCTCGCCCGGGAAGAGCGCAATGATGGTGCCAAATTGGGCCAGTGAAGCGACGTCCTCCACAACTAGACTGAAGAACAAAACGACAGCATCTTGTCTGTTCCCCTTCCCCCGATTCCCCAGCATTGTTCCCATCCCCCCAATTCCCCAATAAAAATCTTTAAAAAAAAAAAAAAAAGGAAGTCGTTTGGTATATCTGGAGGACAGGCCGTGAATGAAGGAATGGTAGATGATCAGGGTGTGGGTGAGGGGATGGTGGGAGATAAGGCTAGAGAGGTAAACAGGGAATGGTCTTCTATAATATACTGAAGGTCTAGAAGGGAACAAGATTAGAGTCAGGGGGTCAGTGACGGGGTCATTTTAGTAACAATGAAGAAAATGAACAAAGACTTAAAAGAAGAGCTCCCAGGTCCTCTTCCACTTCTCATTCTATTGTTTGCTCCTAGGTGACCACTCCTGCCCAAAGCTGCATTTTTTTCTCTATCCCGAACTAGTATCTCCAGCAGCAGCAGCCTCTCCTCTGAGATCTAGACTCATTTACCCAAATTGCTAAAATTTATCTCTTCTTTGAAATCTCAGAGATCCTCCAAACTCAACATATCCAAAACTGAACTCATGAACTCATCATCCCAGAACCCAGTCTCCTTCCGGAGTTTCCTATCTCTGCAAATGGGAGGAACACCCTCCACCCACGTGGACAAGCTGGAACCCCGGGAGGCACCCTCAATGTCTTCTCTCGCGCCCCCTGCTTCAGTCTAGCACCATGTCCTGTCAGTCCTCTCTCCAAATATCTCTTAGACCTATCCACGTCTCTCCTGCTACACAACCACCACCATAATTTGGGTTACCGCCATCTCCTGCCTAAACCACTGCAACAGGTCACATCTTCTATATCTATGTCCTCTCCTTATTCCCTTCCAAACAACTCTCAAGCTGCAACCGTAGTTTGTTTTTAATGCTGATCAGCCTGCCTCACTCTTTCGTGCGCCCACCCACCCACCACCAGGAGCTGCATCACAGCCCTGTCAACATTGCTGACCAGTTAAGTACCTTGTTCCCCATGGCGTGGGTGCTCAGTACGTATTTGAGCCAAGGGACACAGAATTTTAGGAATCTGGAAGGAGTCCGCACCGGATGGCATAGAGATGAACTAAGGTGAGGGCTAAAAAGTGTCAGGCGAACTTGAACTAGGATATCATTTAGTGACCTTGTCCAGAACCAGTTCAATGGAGCTGTGGGAGCAGAAATCAGATGACCGTGGATAGAGGAGAGAATGGGCAGAAGGGAAGTAGAAACATATTGATCTTCTTTTTCTGATAACTTGGATGGCAAGGAACAGGGTCTAATAGCTAAAGGGGGGCACAAGGTTGAGGGGTGGGTTTGTTTTAAAGTTGGGAGAGACTTGTGCCTGAGCACTTGATGAAGAGAAAGACCCAAGAGAGCAAGAGAGGAAACTGGAAAAGAAACAGGTCACTGGGAAGCCCCTGAGACCAGAAGGTTTGGGACTGGTGAGCACCAACAGAAGAGTTAGCCTCTCACTGAACCTAAGGGAAAGGAAGAAGGATGGAGTTGGATTCAGGAGAGCTTGCAGGTGGGAAAGCCAGGATGTGGTGGCTCCTTTATTGTTTCCTTAAATGATATATAAGAATTCCTTCAGCTCTTTAAGGCCCTCCCCCTCGCTCTCTTTGCCGGACAAGTACAGTGTGTATATATGCATATGTATGCATGTATATTTTATGTATTTTTTGTTTTATATTTACTGCAGGACACCAAGCACAGCCTTTGAGGGCTACTGTTAGTTCTGAAACTCGACTGCACGCCACCTCTTCCTTCCCAGTATCCGCCATCTCTTATTGGTACAAAGCCTCTGACAGAAAGAGGGCTTCCGTCGTAGTCTCCAGAAACTGGTGGTAATTGTTCCCAATTGTGAAGTCAGCAGAGCAGTGCTAAAAAACTTTACATAGGTTTTACACCAAGAATGACTACTATTTTCCGTCCCCTTTACCCTCTCCTCAACAGAACTTAAAACCTGATACAGCTGCTATTACATATTCCTTTTAAAAAGCTACCAAATCACTCTCATGGGTGATTTTAAGCATTGGCAAAGGGGTCAAAGCTTTTCAGCAGGGAAATAAAACAAGGGTTCTCTGTGGGGTCAGCCAATAGTTTATCAGTTACTCATCAGAAAAACAATAGTTTGAAAGGACACACAGAGTAAGGAGGAGAGAAAATGGGTACAGGAAAAAACTGCTAACGTTAGAATAAAGTTTAAAATTAATCCCTTGTCACTTTTAACAGGGCTGCCACATAATGGAAGATGTGTTTGTTTTCAAAGGGGGGAAAACGTCCAGAAATTTGCACTCATCACTCCCTCAACTGCTATCGGGAAGAAGCAGAAACACCGTCCAGCTGGATTTGAGGTAGTGTAAACAACTCTGCTAAACTGCTTGGCAGCGTGCATCTGCATCAAACCATTAAATTCTGGAATTCACTCTATTAAAATCAAATCATTAGCCCGCAAGAATTAGCAGGCAACTATTTTCATGCAAAGCAGATATAAAATAAAAATCAAGAGCAATACATATGGAAGATCCATTTTCATTCATAATTTGAGGGCGCATAAGGCAGACTATTTATTGTTGGAGACCAGTTGTTGCTCTGTAACAGCCATCTCTATACAATGTAGAGTACTGTTTGAAGACTGGAACAATTTAAGCTTTCTCTGTGTATCTAAAAGTCCCCGGTTTAACATCCAAAGAAAACTGGCACTGCAACAAAGTTGACGTGTAAGGAGTCTCAGCCTTTAAGCAAATTGCTTATTAATGCAGAACTAAAGTTGCTGTTCAGATCCTAATTAATAAGCTATGTATCTCCAGGAGGGTCCCCCACTTTACACTCCCCAAAAACTGGGCAGAATTTTTCTAACATACAATTTTCCATTACAGCATGGATGGTGGAGGGCTTTAATAGGTGGTGAAAACTGTGAACGAAACACTGACTGAAAACAGTTCACACCCAAGTGTCACCAGTGCTATTTCATAAATAGCTGAGCAGCAGGTGAGGAAGGAGGAAGGCCGGGACATCCACATGTATTATTCCACGGCCAAGATTCATTCCTTAAGACTCTGGGATAAGCTGGCATCATATGAAAAGGATAACCTCTTAGGACATGTCCATGTCTTTTTAAAAGAGACCTCATAAACAAACACACAACAGAAGATTTACAGGATAATTTCAATTATATAAGGCTCAAAAAAAATAATCCAACAAAACTAAGCTAATTTGTTTAGAATTGCACACATAGGTAGTAAAGATATTTTTAAAAGCAAGTTATAAATAATTGTGATGACCTCTTGGGGCTGGAAGGAACTGTGATTGGGAGAGAATCCTTGAAGGAGGTGATTTACAATTTCTTGACCTGGTGATGATTACAAGGTTGTCTATTTTTTAACTATAAACTACACATAATGTTTTGTGCATATTTATGTATATATGGTATAGTTCATAACAGAAACTGTTGAGAAAGGGACAGAGAGACAGAGAAAGTCACATAATGACAAACACCAACCCCAAGGCCGAATGCATTCCTTAGCAAGAGTGCAAGCATTCCATCAATGTTGAAGAGAATGGATGGTCAGTGACAAAAGGACAGTAGTGAGTTCCTCGATCATTTACTAAATACATTTCAGTTTCAGTTCTTTGCAAACAAATAGGTGAACAGTTAAGAGTTCAGAAAGATCACAGAAACAGCAACTAATGAAGAAGAACTTTAAGAACAGATTTTCTATTTTATTTAGAGTAAATAAACATTCTTCCAACAAGCAGAGATTCACATTGTTAGGATTAAAACGTATCCTGTATACAATGCCCTGAAATTCAAACAAATCTACAGAATTTTTTTTTTAAAAGCAGAAAAGGCAAGATAACAAAGTAAACTGATGGAAATAATTCATTACAACTTAGCAGAACATGCAATATTCAGGAAGGCTGGGGGGTGGGGAGTGCAAACAGAGAAAGCAAAATCATTTTCAGACTCTGCTTGTAACATTAAGAGTCAATGGTTAGGGTGAGGGGCCTAATATGAGTTCATTAAAAACTAAAAGAGGGGGAGAGACTATTTTGTAGGACAAATTGATCTTGCCGAGCGAGACTAAAGAATAGTTCCAATGAACTCAATATGCAATACATAGATACCACTGAATATAAACAGTCACTGAATAAATGTTAACATATAGAGAGATAAAACAGACACAGCCAGGAACAATCCCTGCTAAGACTGGTTTCATATATTTGCGTACATGCAGAAGTGCAAGATCTGGATCTAATTTCTCCATGACCAAACCCAGTTTTCTGCAACATCCTCACCATCGAGCAGACCAAACTAACACTAAGAGAGTTTGAATCTTCTGGCGATGGGGGAAATTTCTTTTTATCTTATGGCATGTTTTTAGAAACAAATCTTCACAGCAACAAATCTAAGCACCCTAGGAGCAGGAGGCCACACAGACAATAGGGAAGGGAAGGGGGAAGGAAGAGAATTCTGCCTTCCCAAACAAAGCCATGTGGAGGCTCCTGGAGATAAACAGCCAAGTAAAATAATCCTTCCAGAAGAGGGGAGAGACATAAGGGTGGGGAGCTAGGAGGAAGGAGGGTATAATCACACCTTCCCTTCGTAAACTGTAATTAGAAGAAATACAAACTGTCCAGATCTCTCTCAGGAGAGTTCCTGGGCTCACCTGGGCATGTTTTATTAATCAGGCTCCTCCCCGTTTCTCTCCCTCTCCCTCCTCCTTCCCTCCCTCCCTCACTCCTACAAACAAAAGCTAAAGTAAAATGAATTTCCACAGCAAAATAGTTGCAGATGTTCTACCTCCACATACACCCCTGGATCAAGAGCTGGTCACGTGATCTGCAGGGCTGGGGACGAGGCTGGTACAAACTGGCTCTGCCCTGTGGCCTTTTCACCTTAATAGTGCCCAATGCTCCTAAGTTTCCCGAGACTTCTGAGCTCATTAGACAAAGAACAATGAAGCCAGGACTCCATTAAACTGCTAGTGGTTAGACTGGCAGAAAACAAAGCAATCCGTCACTCAGCCTGGCTCTCATATCCCCAGCAGAGCCTCACTCAACTCGACAACTCTTGTTGTGTGCATTTTCCGTTCAATTCCAGAAAAATTAATTTAAATGTAGCCCGCGATGAAACAAGTGATAATTATGTTCCAAAACAATGAGCAGCTCTAAAATTTGAGGAACTTAAGAATACTCTTTTCTTAAGCTTTCAGAAGATCCTAATATGCGATTTATCCCGACTTTCTCCCAATATAAATCACTCTATTAAATTAAAAGGGGAGAAGTCTTCTACCAAATTACACACTAATGGCTCTTAACCCATAATTAAAGTATCACTAACAGCAGCTCAAAAGCCACAGCCAACCCTGAGCACATTTATTAGGACCTAAGTTTTCAGCACCAAGTAATTATGGAAATAGAACCGTCAGCCATCTTGAGGAAAGCCCATGGTCTAACCAGCCCCCTGCTCCCTTGGGGAAACACTCTTTGTAAACTGGCATTACATAGGGCTTCCTCCTCTGCACAAACAGAAAAAAAGTAAAGCAAGCCTAAGTGCCAAAGCGGCTGGGACAGCTAATATCAATGAGGCTGGTCCCCTAGAGTTCTCATTATGGTCTGTCTTGAACATCACAACTGCCTGGGAACTTAGACCAGCAACTGGCTTCAGAGCAATGAGGAGTCCAGGACAGGCTGGCCTGTGCATTGTAATCCAAAACGTTGTCCCTTTGCTGGGGGCAGTAAAGGTCCCTGGGACAGAGCATGGTCCCTAACATCAAGGAGCTAATAATAACTAAGGAGAAAAGACATTAAATAATTTTGCAGCGGCAGTATGACACAGAAGAATCATCAACTAGTCAAACCCATTGACTGGGCTCTCACCGCAATTAAGTTCTATTATAAACTTTCTGAATAAACTTGAAAAGACAATTTATCTCTCTGGGCCTCAGTTTCCTTGGCAAAAACAAGGCAACTGTATTAGATGATGTCTGAAGGCCCTGTAGAGCTCTGCAAATAATTAGATAATTAGAGAATACAAGACAGTATATAATCAAGTGCTAAATTACACAGTAGCGGCTACAACTGCCACTGGAAACATTTCACTGGTGTTTTGAGTCCGCCACTTCCTGAGATCCAAATCAGGCACCATGCCAGGGCTGGGAGATACAGCCATGTTGGAGACAATGCCCTGCCTTCATGAGGCTTTCAATCTCCTAGTGGAGTATTCGCAGGAGTTCAGGGCAGGATAATCCTTATAGAGATAGAGGCAAAACTAGGATTTAAGTGGGTATAACGTGGTCAGTCAGTGGGGTGATGAATGATGAACTGGTTAACTGTTGAGGACTGTGGTAATAAGCCATGAGCTTTTCAAACAGATGCATTCAAACAAGAGAGCAGTCACCAAGCAGAGAGTCCACATTGAAGCTATGCAGAGTCCACTCTCAGTGGGAGATTTTAGGAAGACTTTATATGCTGCAAGACCACTGGCTAAAAAAGACCCATTTGTGTACAAATTACTGGAGAGGTTGAAGAAAGATGGTGCAGACAACGTGGGTTATTCTGCCGACTAGAGCTGTGTGTAATACAGCTAAGGGATATTCAACTAACCTAGAGAATAAGAATAACCATCAACATCTTATTTTTTAAAAACTAAAAATTCAGAAAGTTAATTTGTCCCTTATTCTTAAGAGACATGAAACCTGCTTGTGCCCTAAGTGAAATCAAATGCTGCCTACCAACTGTACATTCCATCTTCCAAATAACTCCCTTGGAATGCTGGGGAGCTGATATGTTTCATTGGAGTATTCTTAGTGTTGGATTTAAAGGGACAATAACTGTTCCAACTTTTCTTACACACACACACACACACACACACACCCATCTAAGATTTATGCCCATCTTCAAAGCACCCTTTTGAGTTCAGAGCAGATGTGTGCGGTGTTTACACTGAGAAAACCACTAGGACATAAACAACCCACTATAAACACCACTCAAATTTTGCTGTGCTTTTCTTCATTTCCTGTGTATTTATTTTGGTGTTAAAATAATGTTAACTTTTATAATAAGGAAAATAGCAGCAGATGTTTAAGCCAAACAGACTATATAGTCTATCATCCCACATATCAACTCAACTTTCAAAATCAAAGTTTCTTCCTCCCAAATCAGGAGGCTGGAATAGAAGACGACTCCCGTGTGTTTTACAGACTACACAACAACAAATCAACATGGAGAAGCTTTCCATAAGCCTTTCCCCACCACCACCAACTGCAGACATCAAAAATTAATGTGGTATCAATGTCCTTAAATTCCTCTCTTAGGCTGATCATTATATTTTGTTTTGAAAATATCACATTTACTCTCAATGATAATCAACAGACATTGCCTTACAAGTTTTTAATGTCTTGTTCACTGAAAAAGAAGTTTAAAAAAGAACTGCGATGAGTTCATTTCACAGGAAACAAGCCCAGTCCCTTGCTGCTTAGGCCATTCTGAAGGGTGCCTCTTAAATGGGTGACTTCAGAAGCAAAGTGATACTTAACAGCAGCAGATTCAAAGAAAGCAATTCACCAATAGTGTCATTAGGGAAACAAGCAGGAGTAAAAAATAAACAAACCTTAAAAAAAAGAAAAACTTTTAAGTATGAAATTCTTATCCAGAGAGTTAAAAACAAAACAAAACAAAAACCAGCATGAATGAGATTTTGTTTCCCTGAAGGGAAAAGGGTAAGTTTTCCACCGATTAGGCAACAGGCCTGAGATTTTTACATGAAAAATTCAAGTGGATAGGCTCACCTTCCTAAGTTTCTTCAATGTTTTTGTTTTTATTTCCAAGAGAAAAATGTTCAGTTCACTATAGGAGAAAACATGGAAACTGCTCCTGCTGAATCAGGAAGGATATGTCTCCTTGATTTGTATGTGGTTACAACAAAAAACACTCCCCCTGCCAAGCTGAATTCCCGGGGAGATGCCTCTCCGGCCACTCAAACCCAGGCCATTACCGCTTTTTCAAATCGCACGTAGATAATGTTCCAACAGATTAAGAAATCACTTTTTCTCTTCTTACTACCAACAGAGACAGCTTGAAATACTACATGGCAGGAGGGAAACACCTCATGGTTTAGTAAGTGGTAATAAACAATAAGAATTCAGAGTTTTTGTTGGTTTGTGGTTTTTTTTTTTGAATTTAGCATTCTGGTTGGTGTGTTGTGCAATCACTTCCACAAGGGACCGGAGAGTGGAGGGAACATCCTTCAATGTCAGAACTTTCTCGGAGCTGTACAGGAAATGGGAAATGAGACAAAGAGGGAGTCTGTGCTCTGTGACATGGGTGCCCCTTTCCAGTCCCCCAAACTGAATAGAAAAATTCTTCATTGTTTGGGACAATTGCTCCCGAAAACAAAAACTCACTGTAACTTTCTGTCCCTCTACATGAAAATCCAAAGCACGGTTGGAATACAACATAAATACTGTGGATGGTGTATGTTTAAAATAAATCTCAATGCCAAACAACAACAAAAAAACACCTGACATATTTAACTTTTACTTGGGTCCTAGAAGTTCTTCCTCTAAAGAAAATACCAACAGAAATAAAGAATTACATTTTAAAGAGCTAAAGTTTGAATAGTATGTTGCTAGCATAAAGCAAACTTTTTACAGTCTATGTTTCACCTCTCTCCACCCCCAGCACTATCCACTGAAGGCTAAGATACAAACAACAAACTTTGAATTGAAAACAATGCATAATAACCACTCGCCTTTCAAAGCACTTCTTAAAGTCCCCAGAAATACAACGAAACGCACAGAAGGCATTCAGAATCTTACAGGAAGAGTGGCCTTGACAAAAGCAATAGGATAGCAATTTCTAGAACAGAGCCTCTACCTTCATAGCACAGAATGCCGATATTGTTGTTCATCTTGTCCAAGTACTGGTAGTTCAACAAGTCCATCTTCATAAATAGCATTTATTGGGCTAGCACAGAAAACCAGCTCTTTGCTTTCGCCCCAAAAAGAGTACGTTTCAAAAATCAATTATTGCTGAGTAGCTCCTGGCTCTTCTCTTAAACTTCACAAAGACGGAGGCCCGGCCTCAGGTGATCAAAACAAAGTATGTAAAAGTAAAAGTTAAAAAAAAAAAAGGGACACACGCACAAAAAATTGAACTCGCACAAAACCAACCCTTCAAGGGTTTAGTTGTAGACGGTGTAAGTTTTGTATCCTCAATCGAGCATTTAGAAATCGTTTCAGAAGTCTTTACAAGTCTTTCTGCGAAATAAAAAAGGAGTAAAAAAGAAAAGCACGAAGCACATTTCCTAGGACAAAGCCCCGCTGGCGTCCCTCGCAGCCCGCTGCAAGTTCACTGCGCTGACATGCTGGCTATGCGTGGTATGACTCGTATGTAAACGAGCTTCCTCTTCCCAGCGGGAGTGCGCGCAGCGCATGCGCACTGAGTCCCCGCCTGAATCCCCAGGGCTCTGCAAATGTCAGGGATATTTTCTGCACAAGATCAGCCTCTAAATGTATTAAGTGTTTGAAAGAAAAAGAGGAGGTGGAGAGTCCGTACTGAGGGGCCGCAGTGGAGCCGCTCTTGACAGGAAGCAGCGCTGCCACTGCAAAACCGTAGGAGGAAAAGGAAAACCCAGGAAGTTTCTTTTCAGGAGCTGAGTAAAAAGTAAAAAATCCATCATGGAAGCAAACTTCCATGGAATTTAACTCGTGTAACTTCACTTAAGGGTTTCAGAAACCCAAAGTATTTTGCTGTGGTACATATTATACCACACATATTTTGTAAGGCTCCTTTTTTTCTTTTTAAACTTGTTTTATAATGTCCATTTACACACTTTATCTGTATATTTAAAAATTTTGGTATGAATGCTACATATAACTTCTCTCATAATTTTCGGAAATCATATGGTCAGGGCAGGAACAATGCCACCTTTTCATAGTAGAGGAAACTGAGGCTCAGAGAGATTAAATGACTCACCCATGGCCCCCAAAATATTTGGTACAACTAATTTTAGAGTGTTCCCCCCCCCCAATATTATAACCTTCTAAAAACACAGGGAGGGAGGGAGGGAGGTTGATTGATTGATTTAAGCAAATAAGGCTGATATATCAAAAACTAAAAGCCTACTCGAAATGATGGGAGGGGGGATAAAATTATTTTCATTCTGCACATATGAAAGCTGTTCCACCTGTATAATAGAAGCTAGTAGTATGGTCCCATGATATTCCTTATTGGAAGGACTCGGAGCTTTAATTTTGCATCTCCAATATCTAGCACAGCAAGTAAGTGCCCAAAACCTGTTCACTGAGTGAATCACCGACTATTCAGTCTTCAGCACATGAAGAACACACTAGCAAAATGGGGGTGAGGGGGGTTGATCTTTGCAGATTTGAAGCTAGGTTTTGGCACCAGAAACAGACTAATAATTCACCATAGGAAGTGTTACTACATTGACATTATTGTATGCTATTTGGAGGTTCAGAAAATATCAGTATCAAGGGATGTGCTACATTGTAGACCAAGACCTGAAATTTTAATACTTTAAGGTTTGAATATATAATTTCAAGGGGTTATATGTTAAAAATTCAGCAATAGTTGCATTTGGGGTAATAGGCCCATTCATTGCAAGTTGTTATAATCAAATCTTATCTAGCGATTAATACAGCACCCAAATACTGTAGCCATCAATGCTGTAACAGTAGTCATTGGGATAGCAGCAGGTGAAGTAGGCAACAAAAACATCAAGATTTCACAAGCTTTAATTCATAAGGATATTTATTAATGCTAGAGATTACATAGTCTAGATACTGAATAGCGATACTGAAAGATAGGTTACCATCACTTGCAATTGGTTAAGAATGTGAGCTCTGAGCAACAGGGTCGCTGGTTCAATTCCCACATGGGCCAGTGAGCTGCACACGAGCTGAACTACCAACAGGCCGGATGGCTCAGCTGGTGGGAGTGCGTGCTCTTAACAACAAGGTTGCTGGTTCGACTCCCGCATGGTTATGGGGGGAGGAGGGCTGCACCCCACCCGCAACTGGATTGAAAGCAGCAACTGGACTTAGACCTGAGCTTACACTCTCCACAACTAAGATTGACGGACAACAACTTAACTTGGAGCTCATGGGTACTGGAAAAAATACAATATTCCCTTCCCCAATTCCCCAATGAAATCTTGAAATAAATTAAAAAAAACAAAAAACACTTAATGGTATTTGGTGGGAGGGTTGGAAGAAAACTATAGCATCTAGTATACACAAGATTATTGCACTTGTAACAGTCTTACTATCTTTAAGTATCAGATTCAAATTCAACTGAGAGCTTCAAAGTGCAATCACTGCTATGATCTTTGACATAAGTTCTCAATCAGAAACCATTAGGAGTTATTAGCATAGCCTCTAAGGGAGAGAGTTGGCTACACATTGGAATCAGTGCAGAGCTGTTAAAAATCCTGATGCTGAGGCTGCATCCCAAACTAATATGAGGGTGTGGGATGCAGCATCAGTACCTTGCTTTAGAGTCCCAAGGGATTCTAATATGCAGTCAAGGTTAAGAACCTTTGCTTTCATCTGGGAGCGAAAAATTTACCTGCCTTCATACACTTCGTATTACACACTTATTTGAGGAATGTTTTCTTCTTAAAATATTGTGATTTAACCAGATTCAAACAGTATAGCTATAAAGATATGAGTAAAATATTTAGTACATCCCTTTCACGTCTCAGTGTTACTTATAATGTGGTTCTCAGCCTCTGAGTGGCAATAATCTGAGTGGACACAGGTCCCATGAGTAAAACTTGACCTGTGTTTGGAATGATCTGGGGTAAAATTTCCAGCCCCTAGCCACCTCTTTCCCACTGATCTGGGATGCTAGTGTAGTGCTACTTGAGTATGGTCCACAGAGGGGTTTAAGAACTGCTTGTCAGTATCCACATGAGAGAGCTCCTGAAAAGAAGAGGGAACATTTCAAAACTTTTACAGCAATTTAACAGAGTAATTTTATGTCTCCTAAATCTTAATATTTAAAAAGCCAGGGTTGTAGTTTTTCATAGTTCTATTTAATGACTTTTGTTGCATTTTACAAAGTATCAATCTGCAACAAATTCTGGGGTGGGGGGAAACCTGGTTGTCCACCCACAGTCTGAGAATCCCTGTGATGGAGGATGGTGAGCTACATCAGACGGGACGGACTCCACAGGACAGTAATCGCCCTCTCCAACCTGCACCTGGTCCATCCCTGCTCCTCACATCTTACACCTTATGCTTCAAGTACACTGAACTACTTACATTACTCTTAAAATTCACATCATTTCACTTCTCAGTGCATGCGCGCTCTTCGTGAAAGACGTTTCCGGCCTGTCTGCCCAGCACACATCCATTCTTCCCTCAAGACTTGGCATATGCCTCTCCTGTCCTGTGGGGCCCCCATCCTTCCATCTCCTTACTCCCTGCTCTGTGCTACCATTTTTCCATGTACACACTTCTATTCTAACCAAGTCTAGGCTTTAAGAGCAAGGGCTGTGCCTTCTTCACCTTTGCAAAGTCAGTTTCACATAAGGCTGGCACACAGTGGACCATCAGTAAATACTTGTTTACTGAAATCAGTAAGATTAAAACTTCCCAAAGGCAGATCCTCCATTCCCCATCCCCATCCCCATCCCTCTCCTCCTCTCAGCACACAATGAATCATCTAACTGAACAGTTCTCAAACTGAATTCTGTCAACATCTTTTGGGGACCGCAAGTCCTCACCTTTGAGGAACCCTCATCCAGATTCTGATCTCACAGCTCAGATTACAATCAACTCGTTCATTTTAAAAATCCTAACACTGGGGCCAGCAGAGTGGCGCGTTGGTTAAGAGCTGGCTTGGGATGCCAGAGGACCCCAGTTCGGATCCCACATATGAGGGCCAGTGACACTGCCCTCTACAGCTAAGATGCTGAACAACAGCTCAACCTGGAGCTGGGCTGCCGTGAGTCGCCGGTGACGGTGTAGGCTGCAGCCCCTGCTGCAGTGGGTTGCCATGGGCTACCATGTGTGGCCGGCAGCCAGTGTGAGCGGCCAGCAGCCACTGTGAGTGGCCCTCCAGAAGCCGGCGACTGATCTGCCTTGCCCGGGAACAGTGCAATGATGGTGCCAACTTGGGCCAGTGAAGCAACGTCCTCCACAACTAGACTGAAGAACAAAAGGACAGCAACTTGTCTGTTCCCCTTCCCCCCTTTCCCCGATTCCCCAGCGCTATTCCCATCCCCCAATTCCCCAATAAAAATCTTTTAAAAAAAAAGAATCCTAACACTGGAAGATGTCAGTGCTTCTCAAGTTCATTCATAGGCTAATATATTCATAATTAAAGTACCAACAGGGTTGCTTTTAAGTAAATTGGAAAGATGGTACTAAATTTTATCCATAAAAAGTCAGGTAGTAAGATCTATTTTTTTTAAGAATGAAGAAAATTGAGCTATCAAGTATTTAAAACACAAAGCAAAGAATGTTGGGGGGGGGGCGGTGAACCTGGGTCTATAAGTAGACTAAACGGATACTATTATAAAGTTTTTAATTGTAAAAACTTTAAAAGGCCGGCCAAGTGGTGCTTTGGTTAAGAGTTGGCTTGGGACGCCAGCTCTGAGCAGCAGGGCCACAGGTTGAGATCCCACATTAGGGCCAGTGATGCTGCATCCTCTACAGTTAAGATGGTGAACAACAGCTCAACCTGGAGCTGGGCTGCCATGAGTCTCTGGTGACAGCGTAGGTTGCAGTGGGGCTGGCCGGCAGTGGGCGTGAGCTTTAGTGAGCTGCCGTGAGCCAACATGAGCCGCTGTCCAGTGGCCGGCGAGCTACTGTCTCACCCAGGAAGAGCGCAATGATAATACCAACATGGGCCAGTGAAGTGATGTCCTCCACAACTAGACTGAAGAATAAAAGGACAGCAACTTGTCTGTTCCTCTTCCCCAATTCCCCAATAAAATCTTTAAAAAAAAAAAAACCAAAAGACTTTAAAAACCACATGTTAAGAATATGTTCAGACTATCCAATTTGGAATAGGGAAACCTTTTTCTAAGCCTGGAAATGAAAAAAATCAAAGAAAGAAGGCACAGAGGAAAACAATGAAAAATTTGACTGAATATACAAACTTTATGTTTTTGTACATCTGAAAACACCCAAACCAAGTAGAGAGGCAAAACACAAAACAGAAGAATATATTTGTAACATATATTATGGTGGATGAAGGATAAATGTTCTTGGTATATGAAGAACATTTAAAAGTAGAAAGAAAAAAGAATCTAAATATTTTAAAATGAGAAATGAAAGGCCAATACATTTTTGAAAAACTATTCAACCTCATTAATAAATGTTAAATTTTTTAATTAAGTTATTTTCCATCTGCAATATTAACAAAACAAGAAGATTTTTTTCAATCTTAATGCTGGTGAGGAGAGATGCCATTGGAATTTGTGTTCACTGCTAGTGAAGTGTAAACAGACAATGCCTTCACATTAAGCTACCCATAATGTCGAAAATGTTTGCATCCTTTTCCTTACACTGGACTCTCCTTCTAAAACTCTGCCTTTTGAAAATAATAAGATTTGGTCAAAGAGTTACATAAAGATGCTTTTCATCCTTCTATCTATAACAATGAAAACCTAAAAGTCCAAAAATTAGGGAATGCACTACGACTGTAGTTTATCAACGACAGACTATTTATTATACAGCCATTATAACTCCTTCAAAAATATATAATGACATGAGGAAATGCTCTAGTATGTGCTATACAGTAGTACTACATGTTAACTGAAAACAATAAAAATGGGATATAAAAGATGTGCAATCTACACCAATTTTGGTTGCCTATTTATGAGTAAATATCTACATATTTAGAAAAAAGTACACACATATATTAAAAAGGCTGGAAAGAATACCAAAATGCTAACAGTGCCTATCTTTGAGTGGGCATTTCTGACATTTTTCTGCATTTCTAATTTACCTCTAAAGAGTACGTATCTTATATAACCAAGGTGAAGGAAGTTCCCCCATTTTTTATAAAGCAGGCACGCAATGAGAAAACATACCCTGGTAAGGCATAAGCAATGGATCATATATATTGGGTTGTTGGAAAAGTCATGACACATTTTTGCAACGAAAAACAGAAAAAATACGTCATGACTTTTCCGACAACCCAATACTATTTTATTTTTAAACAACATATGTCCTTTTGATTTAGATCTAACAACTAAAGATAACAAAATTCCAATTTAGAGCTTTGTAAGGTTCAAGGGTGTTTATGCTGAGGTATCTGTCATAAAGAACAGTCTACAGGGAGAAACTCTCTGTCCTTTAAACCCTCAGAGCACATAGACATGCATGCACATGCTTTTGTCCTCTATTGTTTATGAATGATTTCATGTACTGGTATCAATTCCCCAAACTAAACCACAAGCTTCTGGAGGGAAGGAAAGCGAAGCTTCAGTTCTGCGTAGAAAGCTCCCCGCAGCATATATAGTAAGTGCTCCATAAACGTTCATTATGGCAGTGTCTCAGCATCTTTGTGAAATAATGATGGCAAAAAGAGGACAGAAGGAAGTCCAAGCTAATTACTAGGTTAAATTGCTTTATTTGCTCGAGAGTTGACTAAAACTGTGAGATGCTTAACAAAAGCTAAATGATCAAAATCACTCTCCAGACACTCTTCAAAAAATAAAATGCTTTCATTAGAGCACTTGCAGAGAAGGGAATGTTTTAATGTTAAATCTAACAATAATCTTTTCAAAGACCCTGGGAAATATAAATAACCCTACTGGGCTATTTGGTTCCTAAGTCTATTGGACATAATTGCTCTCTTCTTCCCAGGATTCTAACTAACCTAGATACTTAGCTAACGCTCTCATTTTAAAGATTTTTTTCTCCTTAGAACACATTTCTTTCATAAAAATCACTTTAACCTGGTACGTGAGTAATAATCAAAACAGGCCTTACCAAAGGAAGAAAATAAGTTTGACTATACCTTGATCTAAAGTATCGGTTAAATAAGTTGGTTGTATAAAAATGTCATGTGTAAAAGCATCCCTAGCAGCATCCACTGCCATTTATGGGTCCATTCCTCGGTATATTGTGAATTCTAACAATAATAACAATGATGATCGCTTGTTGTAAAAACACTTCATTGGTCAAGTCCCTTTCACTTCTTTATCTAATTATCTTAATTACTAAGACAAGGCTGTGAGAAGGAAAGCACAGAAAAGGGTTAAACGAAAACTGTGCATTCGTGGTAAGCAGGAGGACTTTCTTTTTTGTTAAGTATTATTTAGGATTCAAAGTTCTGTGGCTCCTTAAAGGCCTAGCTAAAGTCCCACCTTCTCCAAGAACCCCATTAGCTAGGATTAATCTCCTATCCCACAGTATTTTAGGTTTATACAGCCCTTAATTCTAAAACAAGGCAGACTAGAAGATAATCTATGTATTTCTCCCCTACTAGATTATAAAGACTACTTTGCACACAATAGACCTTCATCAGCGTAGCTACTAAGTTAAAGAAGTCACCAAAACAAAACAATTTTCAAATGCCTCAAGTATCAATGATGTGAACCTGAAAATCTAAGTTCCCTATGTTATTTTCTTTCAAGGAAAGAATTCCTAAATATATCATAAAATATTGCTTATTTCTCTAACTTGGAGTTGTTCACACTGAAATGATGATGAAAAATATACAGTATTTTGTCAAATTTTCACAAAAGCAAATACCATTAAGCTATATGTCTTGACTTTTATTGTATATAAAACAGTACCACTTCTAAGTCAAAACACTCTCAACTTCTATTAAGTATTTACTAAATAATTTACTGTAATATAGTGGGATTTTAGTACAAATATATGTATTTTTTTTTTAAAGTTTAAAATGGTTCTTCAAGTAAAAGATTTAAACTTCTAATACAACAGTACCCTCTAGGGGTAAGTTTTAAATTGCAAAGACAGTTTTGAGAAAGCAAACTGTGTATTTGGGCAATTCTCCTCTGATATACATCATATTTCAAACACAATAAGCCTCTTATTTAATAAAAAAAAAGTCACAGCAAATATCTTTTAACAGTTGAACCCTCACTAAACTTTGCAAAAATTAAAATAAAATACTAACAAAACCAATTCAATTGTTATTAACACAAATTTAAGACATAAATAGTATTTTAAAGTGCATACTAGGACTCACATTTTAAATAAATCACAATAAACCAGTACTGGGGAAGGAAATTTAATCAATTTGCATTCCCAAGAAAGAAGCTATCTCTTGCAAAACACTGTAATATCTTAGTTTTAGAAATAGTACCTTATAATACTTAACAACACAAATGTTTTCTTGCAAACAAAAATGATTATTTTCGCAGTTTTCATTACTAAGAATAACTAAGGTTTAGTAAATCTCATTCAGAGAAATTTCAAATGAAATACTATCCTGATAGTCACATTCTCATGAGTTATAATTATCCATAGATGTATTTATTCCTCCTGCAAGGTTGACGAGAGCTAACTTCCATGGTAAAAATAGAAGACACCCAATGGAGGAAAACAATCTCAAATATTTAACATGTGAAGGGCTAAGATCACTGATAGTCCCAATGTTTGGCCCAATCTTCAATTAACAGTTCAATTTGCCTTCACAATCCTTCATTATGCAGCATTTTTCTATCTCCTGAATTACCCTTTCAACCAGTTAGAGTCCAGTCCAGGAAACACACACCACACCTGTTATTTTAACAGAAAGAATTTTAAGGCTTCCTCTGCCTGTATCCCCTTCCAGTAAGTACTCCATAAAGTAACTACCATCCTAACCTGTAAGAGCATAGGTTAGTGTAACCACTTGGTATAAATAGAATAACATGCCATTTATTCTCTTCTGTATGCTCTTCTGTAACTGGATTCTCTCACTCAGCGTGCCGTTTGTGAGTACTGTCCTAATTTGTATGTGTGGTGAAAAAAAATCATTCGTGTTTACTGCTGTGTAGTATTCCGTTGTTCTAGTACAGCACACTTCAGTCTACCGTTGATGGGCATTTAGGTAGTTTCTACTGGGGAGAGATTATAAATACTGCTGCTGCAAATATTCTGGTACATGTGTTTGGTGCATAAATGACTGCATTTCTGTTGCGTACATTACTGAAGAGTAAACAGAGTTAAACAGAGTAAGCCCATGTTTAGCTTAAGCAGAGACCACCAAACAGTTTTCCAAAGCAGTGATACCGATTTACACTCCTGCCAGCAGTATGAGGCTTCAGGTTACTCCACGTACTCGCCAACACTTTTTTTCTGTCTCTGTCATTCCAATTACTACAGAACAGCCATGCTGTGGTTATACTCTGCACTTCTCTGACCAATAGCGAAAACTCTTAAATGTTTTTAAGAAGCAGAAGGATACGATTTGCCACACAAAACAGAGGGGGACGGGTCTGGGCCAGTGCTTCTGAACCAGGCTAATTTTGCAGCAACCCCAACACACTCCAGGCCCCACTGGGGGTCATGTGGGAATGCATGGTTGTCACAACTTGGGGGTGCTACTGGCATCGAGTACCATGTTTCCCCGAAAATAAGACCAGGTCTTATATTAATTTTTGCTCCAACAATCTACATTTATTCATTTATTCATGTACAAAAATCTACATTTATTCAAACAGTAATGTCTGGCTGACGATCTTAACTGGGGCTTATGTTTGGGGTAGGGCTTATATTACAAGCATCCTGAAAAATCATGCTAGGGCTTACTTCCCAGTTAGATCTTATTTTCGGGGAACCATGGTAGATGGAAGCCAGGGACGCTGCCAAACATGTTACAATGCATAGGACAGCCCCCCAACAGCAAAGAATTATCTGGACCAAAAGGGCAATAATGCGCTGTCAAGAAACCCTGGTGTATGCAAACTGCTATTGGAATTTTTCTCCTTAGCCATATAAATCAGTGGCTGTTACAGCTCATGAGGCCAATTTCCTATTGTCTCAAATGTTATTTTCTCCCTGAAGCTGAAGGGATAGAAAGACAAAGGACACTTACCATGTGTTGGGTGTGGTACATGGCATAACGCTAGGTTCTTTCACATATTTTGTTTCTTTTTTTAATCCTCACAACAATACTATCAGGTACTATCACTGTTTTATAGATGAGGAAGCAGATATCAATAGGTCTAAGTAGTTTGTCCAAACTCACACAAAGAATAGTAGATCTGGGATCTGCAGCCGGGATTTTTCCACTACACCCCGGGTCTTACTTTCTAAAAATAAGAAGCTTTTAAGTCCACAATGACTGTTAACTTGCAAGGGGCAAGTTTCACATTAGATTTGCAAAAAGCAACTGAATTTAAAACTGGGTATTAAAAATAAATCATTTGCAATGTTAAGATTAACATGCACCTGTAAGAAGTATACCTTAAAAATTTTAAAGAAACCCATCTTCCTCTCCACACTGGGGTCTCTTTGAAGTTAGATCCTCATGTCTTATTTTTCTTTGTATATGCCCCAATGCCTACAGAAATAAGCATTTAAAGTTTCCTAGATTAATTACTGACCTAAAACCCCAGTGAGGGAAGACAGGTTTCATAAAGCAAGCAGATGGTCCAGGTTTTAATTTTCCATTATCTTTAGTAGTATAATATAAAATAGAATAAGATGGTTTTTGTTGCAAATATTCAATGAAATCAAATAATGGTAAATAACATCAAATTCTTTTCACAACACAATTTCATTTTTCCAACGATGGACTTGCCAACATCACCTCGTCAATCATCCTTCAGATGTATTCACTGACACCTCTATTTGCAAGTATATTACAGTCATAGTGCTACCAGAAATCCATCCACTGGAAGAGCAGTTTTCAACCCTGGTCACGCACTGGAGTCACCCAGAAGGCTTTGAAAGCCATGGAAACCCAGGCCCCATATCTGGAGGTTGATTTAAATAGTAAATCCAGGGTGGGGCCCAGTAGGGCCCAAAAAGATGTATTTTGAATTTACACCCCGGAAAGAACTGCGTTTGGAAGTACAGTGTGAAAATAGCTCCTCACATAATTTTCACATGTGCCCCTCCCCTTGAGGTTCAGGAATACTGCACTGGGGATTCTGAACTGAATTGAGCAGGGTGCCTGGCTGAGGCAATCCTGCCTTCCACACCTCCCAGAGTTCAAGGGCATCCCAACAAATTCCTCCTGGGCAAGACTATAGGTGGCGACGTGAGCCAACCTAAGAAACACCCCAACTTCCTTCCCGCTGGGAAGTGAGACTATGAAGGGAATAATCTGAATTTGCACAATTCCAGTCTTGCTTCACACGGATGGGGCTAACGAACTCCCCCATTGTCCCTCTCTTCTTAAACTACTGATGCTCTGTAGCTGGATTAGGACTAGAAATGTATAAACTTGCCAATGCTTGTCTATATTAAGACCAGAAGTGTACAAACTAGGATTTCCTGTTTATCCCCCACGTGGGTAGTAGGGATGTGTGAGGGGTCCTGGAAATGAGACAGAGTTTACTATTGGAGCCGAGTACGGTTCCTACAGCGTGTATGTCTAGTTAAGGCTGGTACGATGGTGAATTTTTAGAAACACTCTCACCGCCCCATGAGCCTCCCTTCAGAGGACTTAGGTAGGTGTAATGCCACGCGTGCGTGCGTGTGTGTGTGTGTGTGTGTGTGTGTTCATTCCTCTAATTAACGTCCATCTCTCTCCCAGTTTTCCTAATCATTGTTTCCCTGCCACCTAACACAGTGCCTGGCACCTGGCAAGTCAATAAAGATTTATTGAAAGAACAAATGAGAAGGACGAACCCTAGAATCTAAGGTAGGAATGGAGGAAAGCCACAGGGATCAGATGCCTTTAGTTCTAGATCAAGTCTGGGGCAGTTAGAAGGGGACACTGTCAATGACAGCTTGGTGAGGTCTGCAGAACAACTAACTAGGTTTCTAACGAGGCTCAGAGGACGAGCAACATTCCAGCGTCCCAGAAAAGAGCTGATAGCTATGGCCCCAGTAATAATAAACCACAGCCCTGGTGAGGCAATCAGACTCTCATGTTGTGGTGACCCCCAACCATAAAATCATTTTCGTTGCTACTCTACAACTGTAATTTTGCTACTGTTATGAATATAATGTAAGTATCTTTTTGTTTTCCGATGGTCTTAGGCAACCCCTGCAAAAGGGTCGTTGGACCCCCAAAGGGGTCGCGATCCACAGGTTGAGAACCACTGCCCTAGAGAAAGACAAAAAAAGGGAAGAGTGGAGGGTGTCCAGGAATTAAGGACTAAACCAAGAAGGAAAGGGCTATAGGGGAACATGGCCCCCTACAGGCATGGGGCAGAAGAAGAGAAGAGAAGCTAAAACCTGAAGCTAAGAGCACTGACAAGTCTACTTTTGGAGCTCTCTGCAATCTCAGGCTGGCTTTCCAATTTAAAAAAAAAAAAGGCTTTAGATACAGAATCAGAAAAGACAGGTTCCTGTCCAGCTCTCACCCACACTAGCCATGTGATCTTGATCAAGGAATTCTACCTCTCCCAGCCTGGATTTCCTTATCTGTACAATGTGTATGATAAAACCTCACTTACCCATCACCTAGGGCTGTCCAGGACCCAGTGAGCCAACAGCTATTACAGTGTTCCCTTAACTACCAAAGTACATACAAATGAGGGGAATCATTACCAACATTCTTCCCAAAGACGAGGGAGCTGCTTGGTATTCCATGAGAAGCGGGAGGCCTGTTCAGACTATAGGACTGCCCTGCCTCACCCTCCCATCCGGAAAGAACTTCAAACAGAAACATCTATTAAAACATCGGGAACAAAGATTGCCTTTTTGGCAGTTAGCAGTTTTCTTATGTTTAATTAGATGGCATGTGGGTTTGTAAAAGGAAGAGTCAGGAATGCCACTGCCACATCCCTCATGGGTCCATTCAGAGAAGGGGACAGTAATGTAAAACGGCTGTGGATCTGTGAAGGAACCAACACACACCTTTTCCCTAACTTTAAAAATATGATCGTAATGCATGCTGAGTTAAGTTTAGCATCCTTACCCAAAAAGGTGTCAAATATTCAAAAACCCTATTAACCACTTGCCCATAATGTAAATGAAACAACAGCATTAAAAATGTTGGTCTAATGCTAGATTTACTGTTGACTTCACACAAAACTTACCACACGTACTTACATATATTTTCCCAGACCTCATCTCTTCTCTCTAGTCCACCCACTCACTATATGTCCCACTGTGACAAACAACACTCTTCTCTTTCCAGCCTCTACAGTATTTGAATCAGCCCTAAAATTCTAGGGTTCGGGATGGTACCTCTCTTCCCTTTTGCCTCTCAGCCCCATCCAACCACAGGCTTCCACTTTCATTTATGACCTCAAGATAGAATTTCATATTTTATATAATAAACGGTGGTCGTTATTATTTAGAGAAGGCTGTTTCTGCTGGGTTTACAGTTGTTTTTCTTACTGATGAGATGTGGGAAGTTAGAGCTGTTCCTCCGGGGACCAAAAAAAAAAAGAGAGAGAGAGAGAGAGAGCTGGAGAGACACATTTTTCTCATAACAATAGACACAAAGAATATTGTTTAGCTCATTTTCCTGATGGTTTGAATTAACAATAGTAACAATAACAGTGAGAAGCCTTAAGGCAACTGAAAATTCTACATTTCTTTGGGGGACACTGAGGCAAGCCATCTGATACCTACAGAGATCTGGCTTTTCCCTTCAATAAGTGAAAAAAAAAAAAAAACAACTAAAATTCCTGGTTGTTTCCAGTTTTAGTTGAGGCTGGTTACTAGAGGGTTAAGGAATCTAAACCACTTCACCCATGCAAGTTTCAGGTATAATCCTATTATTTTTGAATGGCTATCAGTGTTCTTTGAAATTCTGATTATTCAAGGATTACTGTTACATAATACCTGTGCTAACAGCCCTGTGGTACAAGCTGCCAAGAAGAAAATTATGATCCTCGTTGCAGTGATGCCAATTTACACCACATCTAAATAAATGATTCTTCCTGCTCTCTCTTCCCCCATTTTCCCAGGAAAACAAGTTTGAAAAGGAGAAACATGAGAAAACACAGCATTGCACCTGCACACTTACGGTGTCTACTCTCTGCTGCAATAACCAAATAGCCATATTTTATTCATAGACGCTCTACAGGTATAGCTGCTGAAAGCACAGGCTAGATCACTTCTAGTTTGGCCTGGAACCACCGAGGAAAGGTACACCAATCTATTTTCCTTTGGAAGGCTGACACGTAAAACACACTTACTCCCTCTTATTTAAGCAAAACTTGCAGTCATCTTCTGACAGAGCACCGCAAGTGTTTGCTGTTTTAATATCATGATTAATTAAAGAACCAACTGCCAACTGTAACAAACTGGGAAGGCCACAGAGAAAAAAACTACATGAACTCTTTCTACGCCTTCCTCTTATTCATCTAACATGTGGCCCACTATTCTTCAGGGAAGAGAAAAATCATGCCCTCAATTTTCACTCGTAAATGCGCACTTAGTTAATACTGAGAGGAAAGAAATGAGAGTGTAACTAACTCGTCCAATATGCACTTATAAAATGTTTAAATGCCTACTATGTGCGCTTAGTACATAAATGTGAAAGTATTTTGAAAAGCCAAAAAGTACTCTTTGGCTGTTGACAGAAGACACTATATAAAGTGTAGCACCCAGAACTTTCGGGGTTTTTTGGATAAAAGAATGCCGTGGAGCTCCAGAACCTGAGACATCCAACAGCACTTCCCAAACACATCTGGCCCCTACCTCCGAGCCTCAGGTACAAATTCATCCAGCCCAAGGTCACGACAGAAGTAAAAACCTGGAAGCAAACCCAACACAGATACAATTTTCATGCCTCAACGTACTGCTTACTTGTCTTCGGGACCCTTAGATAAATAGCAAGCAAAGTATCCCATAAATAGTACGGACAGAACGCCAAGTTAACACAAGTACCACTTCACTGGGCAAAACGTGACTGGGGTCCAAAGATGAATAAATAAGATATGATGATCCCTGTCCTTGAAGAGCTTATAATTGACAGGCTGCAAACAATACAGCAGCCCCCCCTTATCCACAGTTTCACTTTCTGTGGTTTCAGTTACCCACTGTCAACCCTGCCCAAAAATATTAATGGAAAATTCCAGAAATAAACAATTCCTAAGTTTTAAGTTGTGTGCCATTCTGAGTGGCATGATGAAATCTCGCACCATCCTGCTCTGTCCCACCCCGAATGTGAATCATCCCTTTTTCCACCGTCTCCACACTGTATCCGGTACCCGCCCGATAGTCACTTAGTAGCCATCTTGCTTATCAGCTCAGTTATCAGAGAGAGAACCCACATTCACATAACTTTTATTGCAGTATATTGCTATAACTGTTCTATTTTATTATTAGTTATTGTTGTTTATCTCTTATGGTGCCTAATTTATAAATTAAACTTTATCATAGGTATGTATCATAGGTATGTATTGGGAAAAAATATAGTATGTATATAGGGTTCAGTACTATCCTCAGTTTCAGGGGGTATTGGAACATATCCCCAGTGGGTAAGGGGGGACAACTGGAGCAGGCAGAGGAGGGCGCTATCCTAATTTCTGAAGCGACTTATGTGTGGGCTTCATTAAGAAAGTGGCATTTGGGGCGACTGAGTGGCACATTGGTTAAGAGCTGGCTTGGGACGCCAGCTCTGAGCAGCAGGGCCCCTGTTAGGATCCCACATATGAGGGCCAGTGACACTGCCCGCTACAGCTAAGATGCTGAACAACAGCTCAACCTGGAGCTGGGCTTCCATGAGTCGCCAGCGACGGTGAATGCTACAGACCCTGCTGCAGTGGGCTGCCATAGGCTACCGTGTGTAGCCAGCAGCCAGCGTGAGTGGCCAGCAGCCGCTGTGAGCGGCCGTCCAGAGGCCGGCGACTGATCTGCCTCACCCGGGAAGAGCACAATAATGGTGCCAACTTGGGCCAGTGAAGCAACGTCATCCACAACTAGACAGAAGAACAAAAGGACAGCAACTTGTCTGTTCCCCTTTCCCCCAATTCCCCAATAAAAATCTTAAAAAAAAAAAAAAAAAGAAAGTGGCATTTGTCTGGACCCTTAAAAAAGAACAGAATTTTAAAGCAGGGTTGAGGGACAAGGCATTCTAAACAGAGTATTTCATTAGTCACAGAAGAAAATATTTGCTATAACTCGTTAAATTTTTTGATAGGCCTATTAAAAGCGAACTTTAAGTGTTTCCTCAGGACAAAAGTAACTTAAAATATAAAAATAGTTAAAATATTCAATCCTGGAGGCCAGGAGTTAGAAGCAAGTTCCAATCTTGGTTCTGTCACAGACTAGCTGCGGGAGTTTAGGCATATTATGTAATCCCTTTGATCTACTGCAGTTCTCCATCTTTGAAAAATGGGGATGATACCACCACCTTCAGAGGACTGATCATTCTACCTGAATGCCACCACTTTTATCATGACATTTAATAAAGCCTGTTATAATTACACATGGCTTTATCTCCCCTACAACCAAGTGATCCTTGAGGTCCAAGGCCTTTACTTCCTCTGAACACATAGCACAGTGCTAGTACTAACAGACACCCAATACATGCCTAGCTCTCTTCCTTTCTATTGGATTTCTATATTCTATGAAAATATTTTCCTTTATACTATAAAGTATGCTGTCTTCAAATTGTGAAATACCCCAATTTCAAAATTTGAGTTTTACCTTGCACATTTCAGCATATCTCAATTCCAGTAGGACTTTTTGTATGATTGTTATAGGTTAAAATGTGTGTGTGTGTGTGTGTGTGTGTGTGTGTGTGTGTGCGTGCACGCGCGCGCACACACACACAGTCCCTTTGAAGGCTTGAGTACATGAAACACCATTGGGAAATCATTTAAATTTAGTTCTAAAAATTAAAAAAAATAACTTTGGAATCCCAAGAGAAGGTTCTTAAGCTTTATGTTAACTAAACTTTCATTTCAGCTTTGCTTCTGATAGATTGAGAAAAACACAGAATAACAAACAGCAGCAAAAACAGCAAGCTTACCATACACAAAAGCCTTTGCAAAAATGGACACATATATCCTGCTTGTTTATCTATTCAAACACTAAGTGAGAAGAACCTGGGTATCCTGGCTTCATCAATAGTCAAAATTCCTGCAATACTGGAAAGGAGAAATACTCTCAGAATGGAGTGCTGGTAAGAAAGTATTCTGAGGTGATAGACTCAAATTCAAGCTGCCTATACCCCCAACACTCTGCCCAACACTCTCCAATCACAATCATTCAGCAAATTGCAACACCAGAAAAAACAGTCCCCATTTAAAACTGAGTAATAATGAGACAGGATCCATCACCAATTGATGCAAAGGAAATGCAAGATAAAAGGAACATTACAAACAACAGCAAGCAGTGTTGGAGAGGATGTGGAGAAAAAGGAACCGTCATACATTGCTACTGGGAATGTAAATTGGTACAGCCACTATGGAAAACAGTATGGAGGTTCCTCAAAAAAATTAAGAATATAATTACTAATACCATACAACCCAGCAATCCCTCTTCTGGGTTATCTATCCCAAAAAATTTTTGAAAATGTTTATCTGTAATGATAATATGTACCCCTATGTTCAAATACAGCATTATTCTCGGTGGCCATGGAAACAACCAATGTGTCCTTCGATAGATGACTGGATAAAGATGTGGTACATATACAATGGAATATTACTCAGCCATAAAAAAAGATGGAATACTGCCATTTGCAACAACATGGATGGACCTTGAGATTATTATGCTAAGCGAAATTAGACAGAAAAAGTTGAGAGCCATATGATTTCACTCATATGTGAGATATAAAACTGAAAGCAACAAATGAACAAGACAAACAAAAACTCCTAGGCACAGACAACAGTGTAGTGGTTACCAGAGGGTAAAGGGGGAGATGGGGTGGTAGAAGAGGGTAAAGGGGGTCAAATATATGGTGATGGTTAAGAGAACTGACTCTGGGTGGTGAGCACACAACATGATATATAGATGATGTATTACAGAATTGTACACTTGAAACCTATTTAATTATACTAACCACTGTCACCCCAATAAATTTAATAAAAATTTAAAAACACACACCAGAGAAATTATGCTACAAAGAATTTGAAATTTATAAACCCAACATTTCTCCATGACATTTTTTAAAAAGGCACCTCTCTGAAATAAAAGCTCAAAGAAGAAACAGTAAGACAACAATTGGAGATGAAAAGATAGCTAGCAAAGTTATGGGAAGAAAAGGAAAAGAAAAATTAGGCCATGATAGAAATGGATGGGACATTAAAAGCACTGAAAGAAATAGACATTGATGAGAACCCAAATAGGTATATAAAGCATCAGGAAATCACACTGGTTGATCCAAGGATCAGCACTCACCTTGAAGATGTTTGCTATAGACTTTCTAGAAAGAAGCCCAAGAGAGCTATCAGAAGATACATTCTTCTCTGGCTAATATGGCTTAACCATTCTACTACTACAAAGGTCAGCCCAAGGACAAAACCATAGACCAAAAATTTCAGAGAAATGAAGCCAGAACCTGTAAACACCAGGATCCTTTGAATCAAACTGCACGGGAAGCCCCACACTACTTTCCAACTGTTCAGCTATATGAATTAATAAATTAATTTTATTTTTAAATCATTTTGATCAAATGATCAGAATTAGATGGTATGTAGATTTATAAAAGGAGAGAAGCTAGAATAAGAAGCTGAGTGAACTGACAACTCTACTTTTTGAGTTCTCTACCATGAGTCGCTGGCAACGGCGTAGGCTGCAGTGGGGCTGGCCGGCAGCTGGCGTGAGCTTTTGTGAGCTGCCAAGAGCCACCGTGAGCAGCTGTCCAGTGGCCGGCAACCGATCTGCCTCAACCAGGAAGAGCACAATGATAATACCAACATGGGCCAGTGAAGTGACGTCCTCCACAACTAGACTGAAGAACAAAAGGACAGCAACTTGTCTGCTCCCCTTCCCAATTCCCCAGCGCTGTTCCCCTCCTCCAACTCCCCAATAAAATCTTTAATAAAATAAAATAAACTCATCAAGATCCAATATGAAAATAAGATTTTGTATGTGGTAGACACAATCAGACAGCTAACTCAAAATACACTGCCAGCTCCCTTCTCCCTCAATACCTCCATCGGAGGGACTGAGAAAACAACGAAATACTCTCTATTCCAGAGCTCCCTGTAACAGACTTGGCCTTGAACACAGAAGTCTGCTTTTGGCTTCTGGGAAAGCTTTCCCTTTTCTTAATAAAATGATCAGATATGGCTCATGATACCTTTTTTCCCTCCCTTCCCTGACTTACCACCTTGAATGCAAATGTGATACCTGGAGATAAGGCAGCCATTTTGTGACCATGACGTAAAAAGCATGAGAAGGCTACAAAAGAAACTCAACAGTGGTTGCCTCAGAAAAACTAGGAATCTGACACGGGAGGGATTCTCTCACTGACTGAATTTTCTCTTTTTTAACACATTTTAGAATTAAAAAATGGTAAAGAAAGGTAATTATCTTGAAAGCACGAAAGAAAAGATTATTAGGGATCACTCCGAGTAGTTAGCAAATTTTAAAAAGGGGACAAGTTACAAGTTGGATAAGCAAAATAGCAGGGGAAAAGGTGTTCAGGCTATCAAAATGACAAGAGCCGTGAGTTTACTGAAGCAAAAGGCCTTTGGGGGTAGAAAATAGTAGAAAATATAACTGAAAAGATAAAGGGGGCCAGAATATGAGGACCGGGAATAAGTCAGACAGAAATCAGACCTGGCTGTGAATAGTAATGTGCAGTAGTGAAGAGTCCCCACAGTTTCCTTCTGGGGAAAGGTAGAGTGATACAATAAAAACAATGTTTGAAAAACAGTCATGAATACAGACTAAGTTGGATTAAGTTGGGAAAGAAGAAAAAAAATACTAGAGAATCACAGCTAATTCATCCAACTCAATTCTCGGATTTCAAAATTACATTAGTACTCAATAAAAAATTTATTTTTTATTGTTGTGTATGTTGAAGAATTTGGACAACTGTTGTTGTTACACATTATTTCTTTATATATCATTATTTCTGAGATTAGCAACCTGATGGATTTAATTTCTCAATGCTGAACACCAATGTAAGAAAACACATTGGCCATTTCTTTTTTCAATTTCATTCTAGGGATAAATTCCATCCAGACAGCTCCAAAAAGGTCCGTAGCTAGGCACAGACCAATCCCTACAAGGAAGGCAATCAGGGTCCAATGTACTACTTCTGCATAGTGAGACGCTAAAAAGAGCACACAGTTAGGGATCTGGAGGCGTGGGCTCTAGTTCAAGTCTACCTCCAGCTCTCTGTGGGGTCCTGGGCAGGCATCTCCTCTTTGTAAAGGCCAGCACTCTCATCTATGAAATAACAGAGATGGCCCAAAACTGTGCTGTTGTCCTTTTCAATTCAGAAGAGAACTGGCCAACAGAATGGGATGACTGCTTCCTATGATGTCATACCTTTATACCAGGGGTCGGCAAACTGCGGCTCGAGGGCCACACGCAGCTCTTGGGGTACGTTCCATCTCAAAAGTTTGCTGACCCCTGGAAGAGCCAATCCTGTCCCTCACAACAAGTTAAAAATTATTTGAGAGCCATAAATATATTTTTACATAATCACCATTATGTGAATAATATCCTGTAAAAATTTTATAAATGAAACTATGGTAGTTTTCTTTTCAATTTTACTTCAGAGCCACAGCTCATGAGCGGCAGTTTCCTGACCCCTGGAGGCTCTTCCATCTCAAAAGTTTGCCAACCCCTGCTTTATACTATTGATTCTTCCCTCTTATCTACCTCTTCCATTCTAGTTTATGTCTCACTAATTCTCTCCTTTAGATTCCTTGTTCCTTACTCCCAGGAGCAACTGAAATAAACCAAAACAAAGTAAAAAAGAAAACAAACAACAACAATGTTTTAAAGAGCACTCAGCCCTGGACATTACTTACTAGGTAATTTTCTAAATGTATTTTGAAAACAATTAGAACTGGTAGGACCTGCCTGAACAGAGAAATCATATCCATCAGCATCTCTCAAATTACCCGATAATTGCAATTCTATTTGCTTGTGGAATTTTGCCAAGTAAATGGATGGTGGAATCCCGCTTAGAAGTAGACTCCTTAAAAATTAGTATTATCTCATCAAGATAAAAATTTTAACTTCTTGTCAATTTATAAATTACCTAAATATCTAAGCTCAATGACACACGCTTAACTATCCAGGTGTTTTTAATATAAGATGCAACTGCAGTAAACTATTTGAAGTTTGGGAGAAACACAGTATCAATTAAATGCCCTGGTTAACTGAAAGTTACCATATATAAATAATTGATTTTCAATTACTTGGAAGGCAATCACAGAGCAAATGTTTTAGTCAACACTCAGAGCAAAGCACACATAGAACCATAATTATGCAAGATAAACCCAGCTTCTTTTGACATCTGTCACTCAGGTTTTATTGTATTAAAAGCTCTGTGTAACACACACACACACACACACACACACACACACACACACAATATCATTTGTAAAAACTCTGCAAGCATTTCTGATAGGCCCCAGAAGTGAAATGCTTTCCATATAAAAAAAAAAAAACACTAGTCTCGACTTTAGAAATAGAGACAGACTTATCATGGGTTGTTACCGGAAATAATTTCCTCGGCAAGAACACAGTTCTGGAACCAAACATCTTACCAGAAATAAGTGGAAAAGAAGAGACATTAATCCCTGAGATTGGTCCAAAATGCGCTTTTTGTCTGTTGAAAGTCTACTAACCCCAAATCCCTACAACCCCCAGAATTCTTTCTCTCTCTCTCCCTCCCTCCCTCCCTCCCTCCCTCTCTCTCTCTCCCTCTCTCTCTCTCTCTCTCAGAAAATAAAACTGACCTCAAATATAACATAATAGTTACACCTCTCAATTAGCCAAAATGTGTTTGTTCCTATTCTCTTTCTTCGTCAAAGCAGGGCAGCCTCGTCCTACACTTCTTTCAGAACATATGTAGCAACTTTTGGAGATTTTGTAGTGACGGAGATTTTCTTTAATGCCTCTAGTTAATTTTTTAGTAAATGTGATTCATTCCAAAATAAAGTTCCAAATATCACTTACTAAAATGAAAGAGATTTGAATGTCTTCATTTACTTGAAAAACTCTACCATATTCAAATCCCAACATGCCTTCAAGCACCGATAATGTTGCCAAAGCCAATTTACACCACGCTGCCAGCCCACAACCTGGAGGATGAGTAACTTGTGAGTGGGCAGAAAGAGCTGGCTGAGCAGCTGTGGAGGAGGAGGAGTTGAGGATGGCTCTCCGTGAAGAAAGCCAAGTCCTGTCCCTGCATGTAGGTGTCTCATAAAGTCTACGCCACAATCCCATCGGCCAGGGGAAGGGTGAGATGGCACTCCTCCATTCAGCACATATTTATTCATTACCTACCATGTACCAGGCACTGTGCTAGGCACTGGAGGTTCTATGGTGAACACGACAAAAATCCCTGCTCTCGGGGATCGTACATTCTAGTGTCTGAAGGAGATAAAAATAAAGCAAAAAAGTGCAGTCAAGTCACCAATGGGGGGAGGCAGGGGACAAGCATTTGAGTGAAGACATGGAGGAAGCAAGGGAGCCCTCCCTCCATGACAATATCTAAAGGACAACCATTCTACGCTGAGGGTGCAGCAAGGGCAAAGTCCTTGAGGCAGGGGTGGGGGGATATGCTTCCCAAGAAGAGTAAGGAGGCCACCTTGCCTTAGAGGTAAGAATATAAGCTCTTATCGCTTTGCAGGAGATGGAAAGCCACTGTAAGGTTTTTTGAACAGAAGAGACATAATCTGATTTACATTTGTCAAGGATCCCTCTAGCACCAGTATTGAGAACAGACTGAAAGGGGCAAGTTAGAAGGACAGCAGCTGGGAAGCTTCTGTGATAACCCAGGCAAGAGATGACAACCTGTGGACTACGGTGGTAGCAATGGTGATGGTGAAAAGTGGTCAGATTTAGAATATACTTGAAGGTAGATCCAACAGAATTTGCTGGACAGTTTGTGAGATATGAGAGAAGCAGTCAGAGTGACTGCAAGCTTTTTGGCCTCTATGTAAGAAGAGTTTTTAGACACCTATTTGGACATGACTACTATCCACACTGAAAACAGGCTTGGGATCCAGAACCAAAGAGACTTTGTAAGCTATAAAAGGCATCTGTCTATAGGGACCCATAAACCTATAGGCGTCTAAGGCTCCATAAAACACCACTTAGAAAGAACAGCACAATAGCTTCTCAGTTACGAAATATTAATGCTACTATAGTTTTACTTATTCACACTCTATTCTTTGTAGGGATTTTTATACATTTATGAGCAATTCATTTATTTTCTCCAATCACTAATAACACATTCCTTACTTCTCACTCTTCTTAGTCTCTCTGGAGAGCAAAGACCGCTAACTGGCCCTCCCTGTTTCCTCTCTCAGCCTCTGAGGCGCTCTCCTGGTACTCCTGCCTTCCTGACTCTCCCTGATTCCTCTTTCTCATGCAACACACCTTGATGCCAATCTCTTCCAAAGCTCCATCCTGTCTACCCTTTCTTCCGTCTCTGTCGTCTTTCACAAGGCAACTGTATCACTTCACGAAACATTCTCTTCAAAGTAAACAGCACATCTCTAGCCTGAGCTCTTTGGACTATTGTTTACTATCCTTAACACTCTCCTGAACACCCTACAGCCTCTCAAATTCACTATGTCCTAAACTGAGCTTCTAATCATCACTGTTCTCTTTGCCTCAAGCCAGGGGAGCATGACCTTGAGTGACAGGCTACATAGCTTGGGCTTCGTCCGGTAGCTAATATGGAGTAAAATAAGACTGGCGAATTTCCTGATAATCTTTTATCATTCCCTCTGAAGTTACATGTTATCTGTCTTGTTTTTATGGTATATGTCACTTTCTATGCTCTATAAAGGTAAAAAATGACATATCCTATTTATATACCTGTATCTACTCACTATGTGCTATATATTTATCTGTATGTAGTATTATA
>NW_017731502.1:0-5531 GCF_001890085.2 Hipposideros armiger | reverse complement strand
ATCTTCATTCTCATTCACTATCCTTGGAGCAATGTCCCCAGCAAATTCTTCACAATTCCAGTGAGTCTCCCTGCACAGGCGCAGGTTTCCAAGTCAAAACCTGTGCAAAATCATGTGTCAAATATCTGAAGGGTAACGACATATGCATCCCGAGCTCTACCATCATTCCCTCGCTAAAACTTTGCTACAATTTTTAGCACAGCAAGAGACTTTCAAACAGCTTTCTCCATCCAGCCCCTTCATTTTACAGGTGAGGACTCAGAACCAAACAGGTTCAGTGACTTACTCAAAGCTACAGGCTATTGAAACCAAGTCTCCTGGCTTCGTTTATGCATTTTCTAAGGATCTACAGACAAGCAGAGGCAGCCAATTAATGAGAAATAAAAGCCTTCCATTTATAAACATTTACCAAAGAAGTTACCAATAAAAAATCTATAAAAGGAAAACAGAGAATGCTGAACTCTTTATCTTAATTGAAAAAAAAAAAAAGGGCAGACATATCACACTGAATTCTTAAGCCAGTTACTCATAGAACTGAACTTAAAACAGCAAATTCTCCCTCATCTATTCTACCAGTTCAGGTTTCATAGCAAATCTCTGCCATTCAGTAAAGGGAAGAAATCCTTCCTTATGGAGGACCACCGACCCAATCAGGGCAAAAGAAAATCAATGAAGGGATCGTTCCTAAGTAAAAGAATTAAAGTTTAATTTCTCAGAAAAAAATTTAGAGTGCAACTAACTTTTTTAAATATGAACAAAAACCACTGAACTTTAGTCAAGATAATCATGGATTATTTCATGATATACTTTTATTTTATATTGGAAGCAACTAAAAGTGGCATCTCAGATTGAAGAGAGCTGAAAGCACCATGTAACTGCATAAGGGCAGGGTTTCTGGACCATTCACTAGGATGTCCCAGTGCCTTGAAGAGTGCCAAACACAGAACAGGTGCTCAACACATATTTATTGAATGAATGACTCAAAAGAGAAAGCATTTGGAAAAAAGGAAGTTGCAGCACACAGATATATACATTAAACACATTGGGATGGCTGCTCATGGGGATGGGATGAAATATAGGGATAAGTCAACCAATCAGAGCTGGGCTTTGTACGGGTGACTGACAGAATATGCCATGACTTGAGGTTCAACCAAAGGAAAAAGAAAAAACTATGGGGAAAAAGAAAAAGGCTGCGATAGACTCAATGATGAGTATGTTTTAGGCATTAGCAACTGACTCTTCTATCTTCAGACGCCTGATAAAACCAAGCTGAAGGCCAACTCCTGCCTTCAGGTTCTTGGTTCTCCATATTCTGACAAATATTTATCAGTAAATGTAACTAGACAGGAAGTTCAATTACAAATAATAATTATTAGTTTGGAAAGAAGGAACCTTGGAATCCTATTTACCTATATTCCCCCTTTTTTTTAAGTGTGTATTTTTAAATTCACCTAAACCAGCGGTTCTNAAAAATTTTTCCAAAGGTGCTTCCTTTTAAACTCTCTAAATATCATTACTACTTGGGTTGCATTTTCTCTATTCTGCAATTAACAAAGGTTCCTTACAACTAGGGAACCTTTCTGACGTATTTCATGAGGGTCTCAAATTCCTATCTTTATGCCACAGGAAGCAACCCATTTCCTCAAGATATAAACCAAGAAAAGAAACAAACCCACCTTATTAGTGAAGCTCGCTTTCTTTTTTAGTATTTTGAAACGAGACAGAATTTTAAACATCAAAACAGCTTTACGCTCATCTTCTAAATCCCAAATACAGCCTCTTAAGGTAAGTACCATTTCTAAATGCATCCTACTTACTATTGTTTCTGGAAACTTCCTTACTGAAAGGATCCAATCTATCCTCTTTTTGCTACTAAAAAGGAGGCAACCAGCAGCATCAGCAACACCTGGGAGCTTGTCAGAAATGAAAACTAATGGGCCCTCCCCCAGACCTACAAGCTCACCCTGGAGAAGGACAGCTCTTTCCCACAGCCAGTGACATTTTGAAAACACACCTTGAAATGTCCTATCTCTCACGAAAAACCCTCCATGGCCAGAGGATTAAAGTCCAAACACTTAACAAAAGGCGAAGGATCTTCATAATTTAATTGCAATAGTCTTCCCATTAAATCAATAAACATGCATGGACCACCTGCTATACGCCAGGTCCTTTTGCAGACAGGGAGGATGTAGCTGAAGCCCCTATGGTCGTGGAGCTTTCCTTCCAGGGAAGAAACTGCCCTCGGAACTCAATTCTCCCCAACCACTCTGTCACCTATGTTCTAGTCACACTACCTTGTTCACCCCTCCTCCACGCATTTTACTGACTTCCCATGCCAGGGTTCACCCCATCTCCTTTACCTAAGAATTTCTTCCTCACCTGTAAAAACTCCTTTCAAACTCAATCATCATCAAGAAAGCCACCTCCACCCATCCCAGGCCCTGTCCCTGACTCAATGCCAACCAGGCTGAAATAATGCGTACTTTCTCTGGGCTTCCACTTACCTCAACACAGCAAGGGTTGTGTCCCGAAATTGTGGTTTGTATTTAAATGTCTGTTTCTCCTTCACTGGGTGGTATGTGTGTACCTCAAAGGCAGGACTATGTATTATTCGCCTTTGTAGCCTTTGTACCTAGCACATGGCTTGGAATAGGCATTTAATTAAATGTTTTTCAAAATGCAACTCAGACAGAATACTCTTTGTTCATAACTCTTCTTTGGAAATATTTACATTTTCCTCTAAAGTCTATGACATTTTTTAATGGCATTCTTTTAAATGATGAAAATCTCCTTTGAAAGTAAAATTAGAATTTTAAGAAACGTCTAATTATTTACATATTAAGTGGTGTGGATTAAAGGGATAATTAAAATAGGTGATACAACTGCTATCCCAAAACAAAGCTTAAATATTTAATAAAATTGATTATTTAGGTGCATTTTTATAAACTCTTCCCAAAGGCAATTCCAAAAATGTCTTGAACAGTAACAGTACCACTATAATATTGTTATTCTAGAGTAATGGTTACAAATCACATTCTTGTGAATGTATCCATGCTGGCATAAAACCAAATAAAATCCCTCTTCCAGCAGGTAAGTCTTCTCTTAAGACAACCACATGGTTTCAGGAATGAATTATGTACAAATAGGGGAGCCTCTGTGTTTCTAAAACAGATAAAAGCAAAAATATTCCGATTAAAGACAGGCTCCGAGAAACCCTTCCTATCGCCATTTCCTCCTTCCACCCACACCATTGGCATCTGAGGCACTGGGCGCAAACCCCAGGCTCCTAAGAAGGCTTTCATAAGTCAAAGGAACAATGGAAAGAAAACTGAAACATCAGTTGGAAAACCTTTGTTCAAGTATCAGGACCTTAGGAAAGCACATCAATACTGTCTGGGCCTCAGTTTCTTTATACGTAAAAATAAGGAAAATTCAGGTTCCTTCCTGTTGAAAATGCTATCATTTTCAAATATCTTCAACTCTGGCAACAGAGTTTCTAATTGACCTGAATCCCTTGGGCCCTTTCAGGATGTATACACATGGGTACTAGTTGGATTTGATTTCATCAAGTAACCCATCATTAACAATTTTTCAACAGTCATACCCCAAATATGTATATTCATTTTTAAAGTATATAAGTAATATCATTAATATCTGTATTTAATATTAGTAAAGCTTACTTTGTTTTAGATAAAAATAAATATAAGTAGAATTTCTATATTGACTTCCCCCATTGTCTTTGGAGCCCATTGATGGCAAAGAGGCCTGTATCCTCCACCAATAGTAATAAGCACCTGCCGGCTGAGAGGGGTGGAGTCCAGAGGCAGCAGCAGTGGGCCCTGCCCTTAAGAGGACCAGTCTGGTCTCAAACACAGATGGATTTATCAAGTAATGAGGCATTTAGATAAACATACCAAACTTTTCTTTGCAAGAAAAGCATTGCAATACCATTTTCACAAGTCAATTTTTAAAGTGTGACCATTTTTTTAAAAAAGTGGTGATGTACCTATGTGAGGTGATGGACGTGTTTATTAACTTGGGTTAATCATTTCACAAATTATATGTATATCAAATCATCACACTGTACATGTTAAATACTACATACAATTTTTTTTGGTCCATTATACCTCAAGCTGGGGGCGGGGTGGGGGGAGGACGGGACTGTTTTTCTCTCCTTTCCCTCCCCCTCACCAAAAAGAAAGACAATGAAAATAAAGAGAACATTTTTATCACAGTGTAGACACCTGTGGTTCTCAAATTTCAGAGCGTACAGGGCTCACTCGGGGATTTGGTCACCAGCATCTTCTCAATCAGAAGTCCTGTGGCAACCATGACTGCATTGCTAGCATGCTCCCAGCTGATGCCATGGACCACAATGGAATAGCAAAGAGGTGGAGAATATATTCTGTGCAGCAGTGTGCTTCCTCAAGGGTCTCATTCTGAGAATATATCATCTAAACATTCCCCCTCCTCCCTTTTTTTTTTTAACCTCAACTGAGAAAATTCCGTGAAGCCAGACCCTGGCTCAAAGCCCAGGATCCCAGGCCCACGCCTCTTCTTAAAAATAGGTTTCAAAATGCCTAGTTTTTAAAAAAAAAAAAGGAATAAGATATTTGTCTACAATTCTAGCCAAGGTTTTGATATTCACCAATCTGATTATTATTACATTTACTAACCTAACCATTGTTTCCTTCTTCACTCCCTGCTCTACCCTGTCATTAAATTGTATCACAAAACTGCCAAATCTCTACTTGCTTGCCGGGCAGATGAAATCCCTTTGGCCATTTGCTGATCTGCTACAAAGCAGAGGAAGACTTTTTTCCTGGCAAGCTTTCTAAATTCTTTTACTTTTATAATTTTTTAAAAATTTCAGTTTTATTGAGGTGTATTGACATGAAATTGTAAGATATTTAAAGTGTACACCATGGATTTGATACATGTATACACTGTAAAAGGATTTGCCTCATTTGATTATTTAATTAACACATCTACCAACTCACATATTTATCTTTTCTTGTTGTTGTTGTTGAGAACACTTAATTCTATTTTCTTAGCAAATATCAATTATGCAATCCAGCATTATCAAATATAGTCACCACATTGTACATTAAATCCCCAGACTATTCAACTTAATAGCTGAATGTTTGTAACTCTTTATCCTTCTCTCCCTATTTCTCTAAATTCCTTAATATTCCCAAAGGTACACAGCATCATGCAGCAAAAGTATGGAATTAGGAAACCAGTACAAACTGTTGGACAAGCTGAAAGCTTGTGGTTACTTCCAATCATCATCCCATAGAGAGGGCAATTATGGGTCCTCTTTGCAAAGCAAAAACTAGCTAAATAGGCTATTTAAATGGGCTATTTAACTACAAAGCTAGAACTGAAGTACAAACAAATTCAGGATGCAAAGATCCTGCAGACACTCGGGCAGCAACTTGATTGTCTAAGACTACTCTCAGTATTAAAATAGCTTGAGAAGAAAGCATATGTTTCTATTTAGTGTTTCCCCTCCACCCCCCTTCCTCTTG
>NW_017732869.1:251528-253794 GCF_001890085.2 Hipposideros armiger | reverse complement strand
TTTTGTGATGTAGGTGACAGACTTAAGGGAAAGACTTGAAAGATGTATAGGAGATAAGACTGAATAGTGCACTGAATATGGGGGTAAAGGAGAAGAAGGGGTCGAGGATAACTCCCAGGTGTCTGGCTTCTGTAGCTGCACAGAGTGGGACCGTTCAGCAAGGTCAAAAACGATGAGAAAGACTAGATTGGGGAGGGGGTCACGGTGAGGCAAGATCATAAAAGAGCTCTGTTTGGTCGTGCTAGTGCTTGAATTGCTCTTGAGTTATCCAAGTTGAGATTACATCGTCTCTAAAGTGAGCCTTGTAATACCCATTTTACAGGATGGTTCTATGTTTCACAGGGTATATTGTATGTGAAGCATAGCCCCTGTCACTTCAAGGGCCCTCCATAAAGGCAAGAAGGCTGCCTGCGTGTGACATTGTATGTACATGTGCCTATTTAAGCTTGCATGTCTATGTGTAAATAATCCAATTAATGGTCTCCAGTTGTATTTAAATGCAACCAACATAAAACTACTATTATATGGAGAATAGTTCTTTTGTTTCTTATTAACCTCTGAACTCCTGAGTAATTTAATTCCAAATACAAGATAGATAAGATAATATATAGTCAACTTGTGTTCCGGCATTTTATCTCTGCATTCATTGGAGCTTATGAGTTCAGAAAGTCAGTACAAAAATGGCATCCCGTTTCTAAATAATGACTGCATTTTAACTTTAATTTAATTACAGTACATGGAAGAGGAGACCTTTAAAACTATGTAGTGATTTGCCTCAGTGAGTTAGACTAATCAGTAAGCCTCATTATACTCAGCACATAGCATATATGTCTCCTGCTTTATAACACATTCCTTAATGTGCTCCCACAGTGCTATCAAAACTGATGCTTGAGCATTTGCAGAGCTTGTAGTTTTCCTTTTAAATAAAAACCCTCAAGTGTAAGGTTTTACAAGGAAGAGCTATGGAGAAAGAAAGTTGGCAAATTGAACAAGAAGCTTTGTCCTGGCAGCAGCTAGACTCTGAAGGAGCCACAAAGCACTGGTGAATTTTATTCTGACAAGTGACATAAAGATGATCTATGGAGTCATCACCCTCTACATGAGGATGGAAAGGAATATTAGGAAACTCCAAATGAAAATATCTTGGCAGTGGACATTGGGAGGGTNCTATCTTCTTTCAAAAAGTTTTGAAAGCCTGCAATTAGTTTGAAAAATCACATTAGGTATCAAATGAGAAAATCGTTAAATGTGCTCATTGCAGAAAGCATGCCATACTTTGAAATCTATTATTTGGAGCGTTTCACTTCAGAGCCCAGTGCTAACCAGGCCATTAGAGGAGACTTCATCAAGGAGTCATCTTTCATTTCTGAAGCTACATGGCTCATCTATGTACATTGATGATGCTAAATATTGTGGACCCCTGATTTTGGATTAATTATCCCCAGGTAATTTTCCTGGACTGTATTTGTTGTTGATGTCTGTCTCATAGAGCTCTACACCAGGGCTTAGCTGAAAGAAAATGACAACTTGAATCGGTTGTCTTTAATGTTGTTACTCTTTTTAACCATCCTTTGCCTCTGTTTTTGGCCACTTCCCTGCCTTCTTATGTTGGTGTCTAATGCCTCCTTTAGCTTTCTCAGTCACAGAGTTCTTCACCCTAATGTCCTACTCAGACACATTCATCCAGAAGTTCATGGTTGAAGGGCACCAGGAGTCTGCACCCCTCCCTATCTTTCAATGCCCCAAAGAAGGGACAAAGCTTGGTAGTGCATGAAGTCCAACTCATAAATTATGAAATGGAAACCGGGGTTTTATTTGCTCTGCTGTACTATAAAGTTGCATATCTTTCAGCAACAATAGGAACAATAATAGCATTTTTAATGCTGTATCAATTAATTATCAATATTTTCAGTCTCTTACTCTCTCATTCGCTTCTAAGGAAGTGAGATTTCTGTTGGCTGGGCCACATTCTGATGTTTGGAGGAGCTGGGGAATGGGCAAACGGCTGCCAGAGATCTCAGATAAATTTACCCATGTAATAAAACGCTGAGCCAGAGAGGAGATAAGAGACAAGAGGGCCTCCAAAACCTGTGCTTGTGAGAATGTCAGGGAGCTTGGAGTTTGAAGGCAGGGTATTGGAGCAGTTGGGGCATGTGAATAAAATGGAGAGAGAGAGATGGGAATACAATTTTTGAGAAGTTTTACTTTGCATTATTAGCGTGATTTTTCTTTGATGGTTCAAAAATATGCTAGGGTTGGTTAAATG
>NW_017732869.1:246345-247428 GCF_001890085.2 Hipposideros armiger | reverse complement strand
GGCTTTCTTTATTTACTTATGAATTGCAGGAGGTGGTCAGGCACCTGTGGTTTGGATAAAAACGTGCCATTTCTTTTTCTTATCCTGTTTCTAATCCCGGCATCCTATTAGACTTTGGTTTGGACTTGCAGTAGCCAGGGCCTTCCAAATTTGCTGCAGGGGAAGAAAAACTGTTCCGCTCACGGCGCCACACAAGTCGGGTGGTGATTTTGCCCTTTATGTCTCTTCAGGCCCAGGGCACCCCACAGAGAAGCTCCCCCCCACTTTCTGCTGCTCCCTATTTTCCATGGCTACCCCCAGAGGATTCAGGAGTTTCTCCTCCAAGAACACGATCTTGCAAACATTTTTCGGAAGTATGAGAATTCGGCCTAGGGATTGACTTGGTGTCTTCTCTTTCCCTTTTTTCTGGCCCCCTGCAAGTTGGTTTTCAGAATAACACACGCATTAAAGAAGGCTTTGTGAAAAGACCCCTATTTTTCCAGGATCTGATACAGTTAGGCACTGATATATTTAGTAGGTGTATATTTCAGTATGGGTGGCATCCACTGATTCGACCTGCCTCAGTGTCCAGTGTTCCGCTTCCTGACTTCTGCCTAGCTATGCTTTCAACCCAGGTAGAGGTGTCTCCAGGAACTCCTCTCTCTTCTAGCCCTTGTTTCCTTTCCACTTTCTTGGGTCTCTTTTCATTCTCCTGGGCAGAAAACAAAACACGTCCCAGCCTTTGCAGGCATTCTAGTCTTTTCCCTTGGTTCAGCTTGTTTTATCCTGTAAGTAGGTTCTGACTTTTCATGGTACCCTGTTTCTCTATGAGAGTAAACAACTCTCTGAATTTCTCACTTTCTTTGGACATTTTATGCCAGCCTGGAACATTTTTCTCTGTTTAATCCTTTCCTAGCTGACTCTTGCTGACTCTAGTGACCCATTAATAGACTCCGCCTGTTTTTTCTTGCACCCTTTCAAATTAGATCAGATCTTATTTCTGTTGCTGCAAACAGTTTTTCTTTTGTTTTCAGCCCCCTTTCCCTCTGTGTCACACACACACACACACACACACACACACACACACACACACACACACACACA
>NW_017732869.1:239498-244310 GCF_001890085.2 Hipposideros armiger | reverse complement strand
GTTTATCAGACTGACAAATCAATCTCTCACTAGCCTTGACTCCCTCATGTGGTATAACTTGAGGGCTAAAATTTCCCCTTTTCACTAGGCATGAAAATAAGATGGAACTGAGCAGGTGAAGGAAAGAGAGAAGCCATATGTCACTTGAGGCATCGACTTTCATTCCAATAGCCATGAGTTTGAGGATATTATGTTTAGAATTTAAAGTAGTAATAAATTAATCTATTAGAGTATTCTTGAGATCTTGGATTCAGTGAAAGGGCCTTCTATGAGTCTGTTTTATTTTTACTTTTTGACATCTGCTTTTTCAGCAGAAAACTACATATATCCTTTGCTCATACAGTACAAGAAAGCAGAGTTAAAAAAAGCTAAACCATTTATTAAAGTTCCTATCATAAGTAATTTGCAGAATAGGGGTTAGAATTCAGAATCCCTGCTGTGTACAAGGCATTAGCCCAGCTAACCCTAATTTCAGGCAAATCCCTTCATGCATAGCTAAATTTTATACTAATTCTCATGGCTTCTATTTTGTGAGCAACTCAGCAATATAAGGAAAAGTCTTTGACCCCCTTAAGAAGCCCAACTAACTGATGCAAGTATTGATGGATGTCCGATACTCTGTCTTGTGTAGAAGTGAACATTTCTAAGGCAAGTAATGAAATTCAACTGAATGTTGAGTCTTAACTATGACTCAGAACAGCACATCTGATCCAGTGCTTCAACACCTGACTTTGGGCAAGATGGAGACCAGTGCCTTCACCTGGTGAGTCACACAGAAGCAGTGCTGGGTACAATAATTATGTCTCAGAGTGTAGTTTGTAGGTTTCTGTGTTTCTGGAAGTCCATCACATGGTCTTCAGGCAGTATGACAGTTTCAGAGGAAATGCAAAGGAATGATTTATTCACAGACATCACTGAATTTGGAAGGTATGATTAATGATATATTCTGAAAGACTCTACTTCTTCTCAAAGGACTACAGCTGCCCTTTTCTCCCTGCCATAAATTAAACAGGGTATAGTTTATCTTGACTAACTCATTCTCACCTCCTTTATAGATTTTTGTTTACCTTTGTTAGATTTCCACATTTCATTCTTCCTTTTCTAAGATGTTATATTCTTGATTCACAGAAATGGATCAGTGGCTCAAAAGTTGTGAACTGAAGCATGAAAATAGTGATGAAAATAGTAAAGCAAGTACCACAACTTGGAATAACATCGTAAATATAAACAGTGAACAGGGTTAAGATGAAATATAGAATGTGATTCTGCATGTGCCGAGATAACTGAATTTTTAAATGTGCTGCATTTTCACACGCTATAAACGAAAAGTGCAAATAAGAACAATGGATGTCTGAAAATCTGATTTTGTTGGACCAAGCTTCAATTTTCCCTTAAGATTTCAGTGCTCTCTCTGATATGAAACTTTGTCACATAGTAGCATGGGACCACCAGATTTTCAAAGCATTCTACAGTACAGTCAACACACTGGAAAGTTTATCGATATTTTTTTTTCAGGACAATGATAAGATAATGCTTTAGACCAATCAATGGGCACATTTTATTTCTGAAGGTTGAGAAAAGTTCATTCAGAATTTCCCTCCTTGTAGGGGGAATACGAAAAGTAAAACAAACAAACAAATACAAACCAAAACCCTGTTCCAGTCACAATATGGTAGACAAGCTTATAACATTTAATGACAAATATTATGCTTAGAGAGGAAGTAGTATGAGCTACTAGAAAAATCCTTTTATCAAAGGATGTTGTTAGATGTCATGTAATATCAATGGCATGGTAGCAGATATTTTGCTTTACAGTGTCTGAGACCACTGATTGTCAGAGTGTGTGAATTAGCTCTTGCCAAGTAACAAAAAGTGAGAAAATAGAGCAAACATTTACTGAGAGCTTCCTCTGTGCTCCTTGCTTTAGGGGTTCTATATCATTTCATCAGCTCCCGAATCCTATGAAGTAGACCCTGTTCTCTTTTCCCCTTAACAGCTTAGAAAGTCATAGCCTAGAGAAGGTTAGAGGTACAGCTGAGGGGCTTGACCGCCAGGGAGTCCACTCCAGACCCTAAGCAACTCACAATCCGCTTCTTATGGGGGAGAAACACTTGATGGCTTTTATACCAAAGGGACAAAATTATTTGTTTTACCAGGATGACTTGCAAAGTAGCATTGGCATCAGTATTGCCGCAACACCATAGAACAGACCTCAATTCCTAAGTGTACTTTCCAGCTCGGGTTCCCCAGGAAGCAATCTCTGAGAGGGAAATGAGCATGGAGGATGTCTACTAGGGAGTGTTCCTATGCCAGGGGAGGGAAGGAAGCAGGATCAGACAGTGGCAGAAGCTGGACAGGGCCTAGAGACCTCAGCTGACTTCTCAGCTGAATGGCTATGGAGGAGCAGCAACGGCCTTTACCACCACCCTAGTTTAAGCAAAAGGACTGGGTCTTTACATCTGTGTAGATCAGACTTTGGATATGGGCTGCCCTTGGAAGGAGTTGGTACCTTGAGCAAGGCAGAGGGCTGATGGCTGAGGGTTATCTTTCAACACTGCTCCCAACAGGTATATGACTAAGTCCTTTATTCCCCAAGAAGCCTCTGTGCTACAGGGCTCTAAGAAGAAATAAAGGTCAGGCCAGTCCTTTGCTTTTCCAGCCGAAAGTGTTCTTGTTGAGAAAGAGATGCACAATTAAAAAAAGAAATTAGAATGCGAATTGAGCCAGTTGAGATTCTAATTATTTTCCTGTGAGGTATGTAAATTGCTTATCTCAGCCATATCCAGTATCTAGAGTAGTTCAATCTTCAGGGCTGATGTAACATCCATTTTAGTTGGATTATAAATACCAGCATTTCTCAAAAAGCCAGAGTTGGTGTAGCAAGGATTTAATCACTAACAGTTTGTCTTTTTTCTAGCACTGTTTTTTAAGTTAGTGCCAAAATACCCACTGAGGTGCTCTTGGTACATTGGGGAACAAAACAAAACAAAACCATACACTCCATGTAAAACACAGGGCATGGAAAATGCTGCAAAGAGAAGATTCAAAATCCAGTTGTCACTATTTCCCAGATAGTGTCATTATTATTATTTTTTTTTAGCTGAGCCATCCTGCTACCTATTGGCAGCTTAGCGGCTGCTCAGCTCGGGCTGGCCTCGAACCGCTGTTGCTCAGAGCTCAAACTCTTGAGCGAGCTCTTAACCAACTGAGCCATTCGGCCGGCCCTCCAGATAGTGTCATTATTGAAATATCTCACCTTCAAACTTCTGAGAATAATAGACTTTGGTGGAAGTAGATGGTGGTTAAAAAATTTAAAAAAAGAAAAGCCCTGTAGTTTCGGGGTCTATGTTTTATGTGAATATATGGAGCTGTTAGACACTTCAAACCTCCCATAACTGGGAATGTGGATTGTAAAAATAAAGTGTAAGGGAAGAAGCGGACTGAGAATGTGAAAGTGGCCCGATGGTCTGTGCCATCAACCTGAATGCACACACGTTGGGAGAAGAATTCCGGCAGTGCTGGTCCCTGACTGATGAGAAATATTTATCATCATTATTCTTAATTTTGAAATATTGTATTTTTAATCAATTTCCTAATTATGAAAAAGAGTTTAAAAATGTACTTAAGATGAATGGCCTGCCTGTGTGCCAAATGTTGAATAAGGGATTTACAGACATAAAATCATATCGAGACGTACAGCGTAACAGAAAGGAGGCCAGATATTAGGTTGTCCTTCTGACTCGGTTACAGTACAGCTTGGTTACTTGGGCTGAGTATTTACCTCTCTGGGTCTTAGGACTTTCATCTTTAAAATAAAGAGGTTTGGGGCCGGCCGAGTGGCGCGATGGTTAAGANCAAACAGTTTTTCTTTTGTTTTCAGCCCCCTTTCCCTCTGTGTCACACACACACACACACACACACACACACACACACACACACACACACACACACGTCAGCATCAGCAGGAACGTGGCCTGCCCTCAGCTGATATTTTTGAATTCCCACATTAAGGCTTTCACCCCCTGACCCCATTTCTCTTTTTCTTCCTCGGGATTTCTCAAACTCTTTGGCATTTGATAATTTCTTACACCTACAATGAAACAAAAAGAATGTGTAAACGAGGTTGTGTGGGTGGGCTCCGTCTGCCGTCAATGTGGGGTGATTTGCAGTCTACCCTGGAAAGCATGGCTCGAGAGTTTAAAACACGTGCTATTTGTACCAGGTACAGCTAGAGGCGTAGACAGCACACGTTAGAGATCTCATTCAAAGCAGCAGGGCATCTGTCAGGGATATAAATATTGCAACAACATAGTTTCTGGATTTTTTAATGATTATTTGGAATTTGGGGGGGGCAGTCTCTATCAAGTCAGAGTAGCAGTGACTTGTTAACACAATGAGAATATATGACTAGATAAGGAAGCTAAAATGAAATTTGTTATCCTGCACAGATATAACGACACTTTCATACCAGGGTGATGACTGTTTTTAAAAACACACACACAAGTAGAGAGAAGTCATTTTCTCTTTTACTTTTTTCGATTTCCTACCTTAAAAATGTCCCAGTTTGTGTGACACAGAGATAATTCTTCTTACTCCAAATTTATAAATTGAGGCTTGAAGGGTGCGTTTATATAACTGGAAAGTGAACTCTCCTTTTAAAACTTCTGCTAAAGAAATAGTTGATGCTTTTTTTTTATGCCTCCAAAATAAAAATGTTTGAATGTTGTTTAGTTGTGTTACGTGCTTTAAGTGTTTATTCTGATAGGAGACTTTATTTTTTTATACAACGCACATGTCTTTTAATGTTTCCAG
>NW_017732869.1:227974-232683 GCF_001890085.2 Hipposideros armiger | reverse complement strand
CCAATTCCCCAGCGCTGTTCCCCTCCCCCAATTCCCCAATAAAAATCTTAAAAATAAATAAATAAATAAAATAAAGGGGTTTGTTTACATCAGAGTTTCTCAACTTCAGCTATATTGACATTTTTGGGCAGGTAATTCATTGTTGGGGGAGGGCATTTTCTTATGCATTCATTTGTAGGATGCTTAGTAGCATCCTTGGCCTCTACCTACTAGAAACCAGTAATACCCACCCTCCCTCCCCTGTGTTGTGAGGAGCAAGACTGTATTAGGCATTGTCAAATATTCCCTGGGGGGATGGGGGATATGGCCCCCACTTGAGAATCAGTGGTGTAGATATTTTCCAAGGCCAATCAGCTTTAAGTTTCTATAAATTCTCCCTGCTATGACGTTAAGAACCAGGACTTTATGATTCAGGAAGTTCTCAGTTTTTTTTTCAGATAGCTGAGGATGCTAAAATTAAGAAATAGCTTCCGAAAGCATGGATGAGGAAAAGCCAAGGATGTGGCTGCACAGCGTTTTGCTGAAACCTTTTGCTAATAAAACTGCACAATCAAAATGTCAGGTACTCAGTAGCAGTAGATTAAGTGTCGTAGATCTTCTCAGTCAAACCAGGCAGCTCTCAGAAACTTAAGGGCAGTGCCTCTCAGCCATCTCAGCAGAAGCTAAAAATAGAGAAGAGATTATCCACAGATGATCTATGGACAAGCCTGTCCTCTAACAAAGTGAGCATCCATGAAATCCATGCCCACGAGGCTCCTGAGAATTTCATCTCACCACCAACACTGTCAGGTTGGGCTAAAAGGCACAGAGAGATTACAAATGTTCTCAGACCCAACATTCTCCTGACAAGAAACAGGCTGATAAAACTACTCAGCTGAAATTGTGTGTTGCCATTTTCATGAAAAAGTAAGGATGAGTCTGACTGAGGGCAGAACCTGGAGCCTGGAACAGAGGTTGGGGCCGAGAGCCTCAGACACCTTGATACCCAAAGAAGTTTGACCAACAGGATTTCAAAACTGTGGTGCAGCAGACACTACTTTTTATTTTCCATTTTACCCCCATTTGAATAAAAATTTCTGTAACTGTTATACCTGTCCCACCATTGTGTGTTAGGAGCAGATAACTTGATTCTTTCATTCCACAGATTCATGGGTAGAGAGAAATTGTGGTCAGGAGCCTCAACTGCATTTGAGTTAAATGATTATCTCCATATTTACATTAGATTTTGGACTTTTGAGCTGATGAGATTCTTGGACTTTGAGTTGATACTATAATGACATGAGACCCTTGGAAATCTTGAGAATGTATACATAGATTTGCATTTGGAGTCATGTGACTCTTTGAGGGCTGGAGCTTGGACTGTGATAAGCAGAATTTCTAATGTGCCATCCCATTCCCCCAAATAGGTCCCATCCTAATCCTTGGAGCCTGTGAATATGGTATCACTCTGATGATTACTTTATGTCATATAATATAGTTGACTTTAAGATAGGAAGATTTATAGGTGGGTCTGATATAGTCCCAAGGGCCCTTAAAAGCAGAAGAGGAAATCAGAGAGATTCAAAGCATGAGGAGGACTCAATGTGCTATTGTTTGAGAGTGGAGGGGGCCATGAGAGGAAAACTGGGGCGGCCTTAAGGAGCTGTGAGAGGCTCCCAGCTGACAGTCAGAAGAGAAATGGGGGTCTCAGTTCTACAACTGCAAGCAATTGGATTCTGCCAGCTTAAATGAACTTGAAAGTGGATTCTTTCCTAGAGCCAACAGATAAGAACCTGACCTGGCTGACATCTTGATTCTAGTACTGTAAGATCTCCGTTGAACCCTCTTGGACTTCTGACTTATAGAACTGTGAGCAAATATATGGGTATTGTTTTAAACTAAATTTGTGGTAATTTGTTATGCGATAATAGAAAACAAATGTATACGCTAAATATAAAAGAGTTGCTGAAAGATATAATTTGAACAGAAAAATCATAGTAGCATATTAGAAAATAGCAATGCAGCATGCAGAAAGTTTTCTGGAGCTTAAAAACATGAGTTTCTAAAAAAAAAAGATTCATAGATGAATTAAAATAGCAGATGGCCAGTATTCAACTATAAAATAGTAGCCTATAGTATCAAAGGAATAAATATCCTCAAGTAAATATGAATGGATAGAAATAGAGACAGAAATACAGGGGAAAAAAGAAAAGACTAACAAAAAAGAAAATCCAGAAGAAACAAAACACAAAATAAGAAATGACGAGGGAACTAAAACTATGAAATTAGTGGAAAAAAGAAAGAAAGAAAGAAAGAAAGAAAGAAAGAAAGAAACAAAGAAAAGAAAAATTATGAGATATGGGTACAACCCTGTGGGAATAAACTTGCAAACCTAGGTAGAAAGGATAACTTTATAGTAAAATATAATCTACCCTAAATGATCCCAGTACAGATAGAAAATACAAACAAATGTTTTCTTAGGAAACAATGTATGCAACGTTGTAAAAGAGCTTCATAATGTAAAAGCACCAGGTCAAGATAGTTTTACAGTCAAATTCTATCAAATGTTTATAAAAGAGATAACCCCAGTGATACTTGAAATGTTATTGAATAAACAGGAAGAAGGAACACTTCCAAATTCTTTTTATGAGACAAGAACATATGTATCAACACTTGATAAAGATCACACACACAAAACCATACAGTAATCACACATGTAGGTTCTAATGCAAAAATCTTTTAAAAACATGAACAGATAGATTCCAACAGCACCTTAAAGTCAATGTATCATTGCAAAATGGGGTTTATTCCAAGAATGTAAAGATTCTTCAATATTAGAAAATCTATAAGTAATCTGTAAACAGAATGTTAAAAATCTAACCAGCTCATCATATTAATATATTAATATATTAATGGAAAATCAGGATCATTTCCATAGGTGCCTAAAAGACACTTCATAAAACTCACCACCCACTCCTGATAAAGCTATCAACTAAATAAAAATCATAGACACCTTTATACTATATTTACATATGCATATATATAATCTCTGAAACCTGCCTTTTAATGGAGACATATTAGAGGCATTCTTGCAAAGTGAGGAACACAATAAGGATGCCCAACATAGCAAATACAATTTAACATGGTTGTAGAAGAATGAGCCAGAGGAATTAGATGAGAAGGAAATTACAGGCATAAGAATTACAAAAGGTTTTGAAATTTTATATCTGGAAAACTCAAAAGAATAATATGAAATTATTACAAACAGAAGAATGTGGTAAAAAAAAAGCAGAATGTGAAGTTTATATACAGAAATAAATACAGCTTTGTATATATAAAAGTTAGATGATGTAAGGAAAGAAAAGATCAAATTAATATTGCAACAAAGAAAAGGGCATACCCTGTAATAAGCTTAAGAAATGTACAAAAGTTAAATAAGAAATACTTTAAAATATTCTGAATGACCCCAAATTAGATTTGAACAAGTGCAAAATCCTACAATGTTCTTATAAAAGAAGACTCAGTATCATAGCGATATTAATTCTTCCTAAGTTATTTTATAAATGTAACACATTCCCAATAAAAATAGTATGAAAAATTTAAATGATGCCACCGAAGTTGATTTAAAATTTTACGCAGGAAAATAAACAAAGATAGGCAGGAAACCCTTGAAAAATAATAGTATCAGTGGGGATGGTGACTCACCCTGTCAAATGGTGTTTATGTTATAAACCCTTTCTGTGAGTAGGACATTGGTGCATGCATAGACAAATGGAATAGCATACAGAATTGAACCCAATGTACAAAGAAGTTTGGTAAATGATAAAAATGGTATTTCATATCTGTAGGGAAATGTTGGACTTCTAAATTATTGGTGTTGAGACATTTGAAGAAAGATACAATTAGATCTGTACCTTGTTCTGTATACCAAGATAAACTCCAAAATGATTAAAGACCTAAATGTAAAAATCCAAAGCACACAGCTCATGCTGCCTGAAAGCGGGCATGAATGAATCTTTTATAAATTGGAATAGGGATACTTATCAACTGTGACTCAAAATCCATAAGCAATTTAAAATAATTAAGTTCAATTACATAAAAAAAACTTTGTATGATTAAAAGCACCATACTCAAAGCAATAAAATAAATTAAAAATATTTTCAATCTACACAAAGGGCTATTATCACTAAAATATAAAGAGCTGCTAAAACTGAGGGGGAAAGACCAATAACCCAATAGAAAAATGGGCAAAATATATGAACAAGTAATTCACAGAAAAAATAATTGTAAATGGCCTTTAAACATATGAAAATATCATTAATCTCACTCATAATGAGAGAGATACAAATTAAATTATATTGTCATTTCTCATGTGTCAGTTTCATGAAAACTCTAAAAACTTGAAAACAGGATTTTGGCAAGGCTATGTAGGAACAATCACTCTCATATATTTTTGTGAGAGCACAATGTTGTACAATCCTGAAGGAAGGACATTTGTTAATATCTCAAAAAATATATATATGCATTTATCCTCTTCTCAGCAATCTCACTTCTAGGAATCTAGCCTAAAAATATAGCAGAAAAAATATGAAATAACTTATGCTCAGGATTATTCACTATGGCATTTTTTTATAGTAGCAAAAGATTGGAATCAACCCCAATGTTCATCAATTGGAGAGTGGTTGAATAAGCTGTGGTGAATTCAGACAATGTAGCATTGTAAAAAAAAA
>NW_017732869.1:206712-225511 GCF_001890085.2 Hipposideros armiger | reverse complement strand
ACATAATTATCGAGGCTAAGAAGTTCCAAGATTTGTAGTCTGCAGGCTGGACACCCAGGAGAGATGGTGGTGTAGTTCCAGCCTGTCCAAAGGCCTGAGAATTTTGACAGCTACTGGAGTAAGTTGCACTTGAGGACAGGAGAACACAAGTCCTAGCTCAATTAGTCAGGCAGGTGAAGTTCCCTCTTACTTTGTTCTTTTCAGGTCTTCAATTGATTGGGTATGGCCAATCCACATAGGAGGGCAATCTGTTTTAGCCTATGAATTCAAGTGTTAATATCATCACAAAACACTCTCCCAGGCAAACCTAGAATAATAGTTGATCAAATACCTGGACGCCTTGTCAAGTGGCCCAGTCAAGTTAACACAGAAAATTAACCATCACACTATATGAACCATAGCACGCTCCTTTGAAAAGTACCCTTTGCAGACATGGCTAGAACATTAAAGGTATTGACTTCCCTTAAATAACACACATATAAGACATTAGAACTTGCAAATTTGGGTTGGCAAGCAGTTCCTATGGCCTTAGATTGCCATGGGCAATCAATTGTGTATTATAGGTACAAATTATTGCATCTATTGTTTGGATTGGAGCTGAACATAAATCTTAATTTGGCACGCATTTAGTATAAATTCCAATTTCTATTATTAAGTTGATCAATTGCTCTTATTTAGAAATGTTTTATGTAACAATTTTCCAAAATAGTTTTTAATAAATTATCTGTCTGACAGCTTTTTTCTCACCAAGATAATTAATTTTATATTTTCTCTCCATCATTAAATATTTTAAATATGCAAGTCTGCTGGCATTTAGTTCTGTCTATCACAGCGGTGCCAAAAAAGTCTGCAGAATCTTGCTTTCAGAGGTTTTTGTTCAAAAGCTTCCTTAATAGGGTATAATTTGCATAAAATAAGCTTACACTGATTCCATATTTATGATAAGATTTTCTATTTCACAAGACTGGGGTTGGGAGAAGGCATGCGTGTGTCACCACTGGCTGGTTTTCCTTCCACTGGTAAATGGCTGCCTGCCACTCTGAGCCCAGAACAATTCACTAAAGTCATAAAATAATTAGTCAGTGTTCCTTTTAACACTGTGGATATGCATGCCATGATTATTAAACATGTACATAGTTGGTCAATAAGCTTCAGCCACATAAAGATAAACAAAGAGAAAACAGAAAAAAAAGAACAGAAAAAAGCTTTTACAAGGAATTCTCCAAACCCTGAGCTTCACTCCAGGGGCACGAAAGGTGTGCAAGATATGTCTGGAAAATGTGTGGATTTGGGGGAGCAAATCACAATGGAAGTTATTCATTCAGCACCCAAGAATCAGCTCAAAGTTCTAAAGCCCATAAAAATGTAAAGGCATTTCCCCTGCCTGCTCAGAAAATCATAAATGTTCCTCCCTTCCTTCAACAATATTCGATCAACAAATATATATTCAGTGTCCACTAGTAACAAGTGCTAGATGCTTAGTTACGGAGGCAAAACAGAAAAACAAAATCTGTTTCTGCCCTTTAGAACCTTTAGTATATATATAATAAGGGAGACACACATTAATGAAATAATCACACAGTAAATGTAGGATTACAAACTGAGACAGCCTGGAAAGAGAAAGCTACAAAGTGACCCAAGTCAATTTGATAGTTCACAATGAGAAGGTTATTTACTGTCAGTTAAGGCTGGCTCCAAATATTAATGTTGGCCGGGTCTGCAGTTCTCCCTACTCACCTCCTCACAGCCAGGTGCCAGTTACAATGACAGTAAGCCTCAGAAGGAATTCTGTCACACAAATGGCTATCAGTAAGCTGGCAGCCAAAAAGAAAAAAAAAATGCATTTATATAACCTGGTCTGTAAGTTTATGAAGTTCCAGCCTTCAGTCCTTAAATGTAGGCAGAGCTTCTCAAATGTCCATGTGCACAGAAATCACAGGGGACCTTGTAAAATGCAGGAGGCCTGGGGTGGGACCCGGAAGTCTGCATTTCCAGCCAGCTCCAGGTATTGCTGCTGCTGCTGTCCCGAAACCACACTTTCGGCTGCAAGACCTATCGATGCTCTATTAATAGTTCACCTGAAGTTAATCTGACAACATTCCAGCAGCAGGAGTCGTGTCAACAGCTTCTGTAACCATACGGATCCAGAACCAGGTGGACTCCTAAACGTAAGGCATACTTCTGAAGAGTTTATGCTACTGGACTTGCTCAGTTCTTTACCTTATTTCTGCAGGGGCAAGAGATGGCATACAAAATTCCCAGTTTTTAAATGCCACTCATCAAACCAATGAAACTTGATTTTAAAAATGAAATTTGCTGATTATCAAATCCTCTGGTGGATTAGAGATGGAGATAAGTGAAGCCTTTGTGCAGCTGCCTCTCAAATGTAGGCTTTTTTTTTTTTTTAGAGCTTTTAAATGCCAGCCACACCTTAAGTGTGTATTTTGGACTAAGGTCCTTAATTATGAGTTAAACACCCTCAAGATGGAGATCAAGACGCACAAACACACTGTGTATACTGAAGCGTTTATAAGTAATTTATGGATAACATAAATTGTCTATAACCTGGGTTCTTTGCATGACCAGATGAAGGAGCCATGGCCCTGACTGGGAGTAGCTTCCCTGGGGAGGAGCTGAAATCTACAGGGTGAGGAGGGGTTGCTTTGGAGGTGAGAGCATTCCAGGCAAAGGGAACAGCATGTGCACAGCCCCCTCCTGTAACAAGAGACAGGGGTGCTTACAGTGTACTGCCATCAGATGACAATGTAGGTCGCAGCAAGCCTCCCGGGGCCGACAGGGAACACAGCCCTAGATTCTTCTTTCCCTTGGGGCATAGAGTCTCAGTCCCAGAGTGTACTTGGCAGCTGGAGAGTCACCGATCCTTCTGTGATTAAGCTGTAAGTCTGACCTTCCTGGTAAGTGAGTTTTGTCTCTGCCTTAGTTGTTGTGCCTTCGTTAGCACCTGGGCAGACAATCCAAGCTCCTCCGGCCGCTAAGGAATCGCCTGAGGCTTCTGGGAGAGAAATCCAGTGTGTCGGCCGAGAAAACCAAGTAGTGTTCAAGGAAAAGCATCTGTTAGCCACACAAAACTTAGCATCTCATTCAAGGCATGCTTTAGTATCTCAGGGAAACTCACATGACTCAAGACTAAATCTAATGACGGATGACAGTTATTTTGATATATCTACAAAAACAGTACTGTTAAATGGCAATAGCAAAAACAGGGTATAATGAATGACTTTCAAGTGTGGAAAAATTGATAATTATAAACTGTATCCTTAAAGTGAGACTTTCTTAGTATTTTTATACTATAGTTTTTGTAACTAACATAATTCAAGTTAACACAAAATGTGATTACACAGAACACACAGATGTTTGTCCTTTACATATGATGTCCCTTAGGGCTCACTGTCAATATGGTATGTTCTTTTATTTTTTTTCCCTTGGACTCAGATTTTACTAAACTGTTCCCACAGTCACCGCATTTTATCTCCCGACAGCTCTTTCCTCTTCTACCCCATCCTACTAAAGATGAGTTTATGATACATTAGGAAAAGGAAGAGGCCAGGAAAGGAACTCAGATCAGCTTCTGTGACAGAGTTAAAGGTTTTGTTTGTTTGGAAAACTCAGGAGCATGTTCAGAGATGAAAGTGCATCATCTTCAGAATTATATTTGAACCTCAAGAGGCAGTACAACCCAGCAAGCACATCTGATTTGTGTGTAAATGTAGACATACTCACATAATGCTCACGTTTAACTTAATAAAGATACATGTCCAGACTGCTGTATACGAGCATATATATATTTATATCCCTTATCTCCACCAGTCTAGATTAGGCTGCGGGTTATAAAATACCATGTCGTAACTTTAGTTTTTAAAAATATACTCCCCTTTGACTACGTGAGGATTTATTGGTTTAAGTGATGAGCTCTTTAGTAATAAAGAGAAGGTTGTGCTGGGTGAACTGCTAATTCTACTGCTTTGCTTTCAGCTGTATTTAACCCAAATTATGTCTAGCAGGGAAAATGCATGTATGTGTGCTTTATTATCTGTTCCACCCTCTCCTGATTCCGCTCTGTTATCTCTATGGCCTCTACCAGACTTCTTCAGAACTGGTACAGGCTGGAAGTAGGAACGGCTTAAAAAAATGTTGAGATAAACTCATGGATGGGCCATGTAATTAATAAGTAAGGGAGGCTGACATGGTTTGTGTTACCTCCCTGGCCTTTTTTCATGGCTGAGATCAGAGGTACCATATAAATATGCTCTCCTGCCAAATTGCTATCTGAGACAAAAAGGATAACTGCATGGACTGACCTAATGAATGTAATGTACATTTTTATGACCTTTTAAATCACCTTCTATTTTTAAGAGAGGGAGCAAACACATAACCTCTTGGGTAGATTTGCTTAAGCAGTTCCGACTAAGTCTGCTGGGAGGAATGGTTCATTATAGCTGAGCGAGGCTGGATGTGATCTTGAAAAGCAGGGCTGCCAACACCGCCAAGTTGCAAGTATGGCTTTAGTCAAAATGTAATCGCGCAGTATTGAAATGATTTGATAGTTATGCAACTATTTTTATAGTCATAAACTTAAAAAAGTAATTGTGAAGCTGTCTGATGGGTGCATAGGAGTTCATTATTCCATTCTACATATAATATATATATATATATATATATAATATGTAGAAAATATATATATATGACATTTTCCATAAGACAACTTTAAAAATAAAAATAATCGTTACTAATGCCGTTATTAAATAAAGGGACTATAAGAGTGCATGTTCAGCCTTACCAATTTGTAGCTAAACCTGATATAATTTATTCATGTTAGCACTTGACCTCACAAGGGGCTGTGGGCCAACATAGGTTTGAAATGTAGACATCATGGTTTCCAGGGCTAACATGGGTTCAGTGAGAGTGAGTTAGCATGGATTCAGCACAGGGTGAGTTACTGGGGCTAACATGGCTTCAGCACAGGGGGGTTGCTGCGAAAATCAAGGAAAATTTGAGAGGCAACAGAAGTCATCTGGTCACCCAGTGTGGGCACAGCCAAACCTCTCCTAGGGCTCAGGTTGGAGATTGGGAGGCTGGTTGGTATCAAAGAAGAAATAGGAGAGAAAGGACTGAAAATAACCAGAGAGGCTAGGGATTAAGTTAATATAAACAGGGCCTGCAATGTAATCTCAGGCTCTTCCTCCAGTACTGGAGCTTAGTACCTTGTACTGAATGCCTCATCGTGTGAGTAGCACTAAAAGCTTGCATAGAATTAAGACCTACTGAGTCTCAAAGGAATGTGTTCTCTTTAGAATCACAGATGTGGATAGACTTTAGTAATTCTCCCATTCTGGACATTACCTAAGGATTTCAAAGAGATGATAGAGTTAGTACGTAAAACACATATTTTGAATAAATAAGAGAAAGAATCCTAGTTCTTCTAAAAGCTCAGCACAAACCCAAGATATTACATGCAAAAGGAGAGTTCCCACATTTGGATAATGTGCTTCCTCCAATTCCCAACCTTAGCTTGTCTCTATGGTGCAGGAAATAGAGATTTATTTCAGATTTTGGCAGGTCTTATGACAAGCACTGAAAGCATCTGCTTCCGATCGGTTCTGCAGGCTCTTTAGAATTTTACTCTTTTATCATACTCATATGTATGTCCTTCATTCAAATATCCACTCAGTGTTTCAAACATTCACTGAGTGTTTCTTGGTTCTAGGCAGAGTAATAGGCTTGGGGATAAAATTCTGAATGACATATAATTCTTCTTCCCAAGTGCTTATGGACTTGTTCTTATGGTGTTTTGGGGCAGTTTCAATGTGAAAACAGGATGCCTCTTTGCTAAAAAGGTGCCTCTATGGTTTGCATGTCAGGGCTTGTCATTGCCTACCCTGTGCTCTTTCCATAACCTTGGTCAGGTATCATAAAGAGCGGAAGGTAGTCAAAACAAGCTATACAAAACATTCTGCTTTATCAAACTGCCCCTACGAAATTCTCATATGTATGTATGTAAGATGTGTATATGTAAGATGTATGTATGCATGTATGTATTTTTATTCTTCAGGTATAGAGTAAATTTTTAGAACTTAATCTGGCTGAGATCAGAGATGATACACACTCATTTCCATGGAACAGCACAATGATTTGCAGTGAGGAGAGGAGACTTGCACACTTCTCCAGACTGTCTAGATCTTTCTATAACCAAATGTTTTCTGGTTCCAGAAACTTTACAGTGGGGCTGAAGGAAACTTCTGCAGCCCATTGGCTTAAATTTCTCTGGGCCATTCTTATACAGTCCCCTTCTAGAGTGAGTTGTATCCTTCAAATCAACAAACATGCTTGGCAAGCTGCAAATTGAGGAGATGCAGTTTTATCTAGAATACTGAATATATTCCAAGGATGGTATTTATCCAGAATTGTCTTTCCACTTTCAGTGCCAATCTTTTCCAGCTGTACCAGCAATAGCTGTTGCTAGGTCTTCAGCAAATATTGTAGCTGTTGTCATATCATTAGATGTTAGATTTAGAAGGCTAGAATCATTTATTGAGACAATTTTCCTTTTTAAGGCAATTTTATTGGCTTCCCTTTCAAGCAAGAACCAGGAATAGGACCGATATCTACTCTAATTTGACAAAACCACTCAAACGTTTTACTTTCTAGGTCAGTGAGTTTTGCGCGCTTTTCAATTTTTTCCTTTTTAGTAGCCTCATTATCCTTCTCAGTTTAGCTTTCAGAAAGTTCCTGGATTTGGAGGAAAGAGCACTCAATTGATATGGCAAATAGCAAATGCCTTTGTATACTTTGGATCTTACCTTTCAAGAAATAATAAAGGCAAGGTGTTTTCATTTTACAATCATAGCAATTCATCACAGTTGGTGACCCTGGGTTTCTTTTTGCTTTTGATAATCATCTCTTTGTATTCACCTGGTGCACTGGGCTATAGTAATGATACTAATAATTGCAACCATTTACCTGTTTTATACTATAAGCTGGGCCCTGTGTGAGGCACTTTACTTGTATTTCTTTTTCTCAATCCTTGCAGCCGACCTGGATATTATTATCATGACTTTATATACCACTAAAGTGAGGCACAGAGAAGTTAAGAAAATTATTCAAGGTCATATCGTTTATATTGTCTTATGTGTCTAAGATTCATGGCAATCAAAATCACTTGTAGCCTCTCTTTTGAAGTGCCTTCTTTACTCAGTGTATGTCCATTGTGCACTTTAAAACACATAACTCAGGAATAGCATGAGTGAGGATGGAAATAGGGGAGTTGCATTAGAACCAAAGGCTTGGGAAATGGCCTGACTTTTCTGAGATTTCCATTTTTCATTCAAAAATGCAAACAATCATATTTACCTTTTAGGAAATTTTTGGTTTATATAAATTGTGATGCTTCCCATCAAATACTAGAAGTTCAATAAATGTCAGGTCCCTTTTCTTTCTATGAATGTGGTCTTTGTGCCCCCTGCCTTTGTTCTGCACCCCACCCAGTTAATCCCAGTGGTAGAGAGGTGGGTGTGGCCAAACCTACATCAATCCGTGTAATCCATTTCCCTGACCTCAGTGATTGGTCCAGGTAAGGGCACATGACTCAAGCTCGACCATTTACAATACTCCACAGTGTTCTTCAGACTGAAGTTGGCAGGGATGACTGTCTCTTTGCTTGACAATCATGGACTTATTAAGATGTAAGTTCAGAGATGGCTCTTGTACTCATGGTCTCCTCTGTATGTGGGAAGTCTATGTGTTTCAGGATAGACTAAGCCAATAAAGGGAAAAATGCAAGGATAAGACAGAGAAAGAGAACTCAAGAGCAAGGCAAAAAGTTCAGACTCCTTTCTGGTCCCCAGATCTTTCCATTCCTAGGGCTGTATTCACCCATTTTCCTCTCACTTCTTCAGGTTATCCTACTGTAATAATTTTTTTGAACTACTTTCCATTTCCCTCCCTCCCTCAAAAATTTAATGTTTTCCATCTAGTCTTTCTGTCATTATGTCCAGGGGATAACTGAAAATATATGATGCTCGGGATTTGCCTCCAAATAATTTTAGGGTGGAGTAGTGGATGAAGGTGTAGATGAGGTGGGACTGGACCTGGTTTGATTATTTTGGGGGGATGTGTAATGGGTACATGAAGGTTTATTATACAGTTTTGTTTATTTTTTTTGTATGTTCTAAATGCTTCATAATAGAGGTTTAAATGAACAAATGAATGAACAGCATATAAATGAATGAACAGCAACAGCAGTAATAGAAGAACACAGACCAGCCCATAAAACTGAGTCTCATGTCCCACAAAAGGTAAATATGACATAAGAGCAGTTCCTAAAAGAAGACTGAATGGATGAGACTGAAGGCTAGAAGGAGAATGAAGTAAGGTCTCAGTTGACTATAGCCTGGTCTTTTCTGGGTTGAATTCTGAAAAGAATGGAGAATATGAAGGGAAAAGAAGCCTTTGTAAGTCAGTGAGGATTTTGTCCTTTCCAATTTTCCTATAATATACATCACCCTTAGTGGGTTCTGGAGTAGTACAGTAATTTGGCTTTGGGAGACATCTTGTTATTCATTCATTTGCTCATTCATTCATTCAGGTAATATTACCTGATTCAGGAAACAGAAAAGCCTTGCTAATGCAGCATCTGGCATATAGGTGGTGCTCAATAAATATTTGTTGGATTAATAAATGGCTAAAGAGATATGCTACCAAGAAATACCTTTAATTATGGAACTCTTTCGACATTACATCAATATTCAATTTTCTACATTTAGAACCTGCCAGAGTCTCTGCTGCAAATTCTATTTTGAAGGCCTCAATAACTTAGCCAGGAACACATTACCACTGAAATTTTGCGTAGACATCCACAGCTTGAAATTTGTTCTAAGTGACGGGATTTGAAACCCCTAAATCAAGTTTTCTGGCTTTGAGTGACAAGGATGTCAAGAAGATGGAAATTAATCTTTGAAAATATGGATTTTGCTTGTTGAATTAAAAACCTTTCATTTTTTTTCCTGGGTAGAGAAGCTCTTTCAATATGATGAATTCATGATGTAGATTTAATTGCCTTAACAATATTAATAGCAGTTAATTTTCAGAGGATGTAACAAGCATTTGTTATATTTAAATTGACTGTTATATATTTCCTTAGATGGGTAGACTGCCCTATGTTCATCAATGTCTCTATTCAAAGCATTCATTCGAACCACAGATATTTTTTGAGTACAAGGTATGACATGTTACAAAAAAGAATGAGAAGGCATGGCTTATACCTCCAAGGATTAATCAACTAATAGGGGAGAGAAACTATATAATTTTTGGCTCTTTCATAGGCCAGTCAGTTGCTTTAAAAATAAACAAGGAAACTGTTATAAATTACGTGCTGCTGTCTGGCATGTACCATGCTGCTGCTCCACCACATTCTTCTCCCCAAGCTGCACTCCTGCAGGGCAATACACAATGGTAATTCTTCATCCCACTGTTTCTATTTGTCTTCAAACATGTGAAGGTAAACATAACTGGAGTTAAGAAAAATTGAGAAACCATTGAAGTTTGTGTAACTCAGGTGTCCCAGCCATATCCAGTTCTTCAGAAAGTACTGTTCCTTTTTTAAAATAAATAAACTCTATTTTTAGAACAGTTTTAAATTTACAGAAAAAAATGCTAAGATTGCATGGTATGTCTGTAAAATTAATGGACCAATATACATTATTATTGTTAGCGAAAGCCCATACTTTTCACTTGGATTTCAGTATTTCTAGCACTGTTTGTTCTCTTTTAGCCAACTCAGGATAATCTGAAATTGAGAGAAAGAAGGCGATAATATGGGGGGAAAATAGGTTGGGCTGGCTACTGTGTGACTGCAATCCCAAAACCAAGCCCTTCCATGGGAACCACTATGGGAGCGTTTTGTCCTTGACTCCTATCCCTGCCTCCATTTTGAGGGGGCCAGTTGACTACTTTTCAAGCCTTAGCTTGAAATAATCAAAAGGGCTCATGAAAATGGTTTTAGGTTTTTCTAAAATAGAGGAGCAATTTGTCATCAATGTTGAGTTCATATCAAAAGAAACAGAAACAGTATGTAAAAATGATATTACTGACCTTCCCTATATCTAGCCATCAAATTAAGACAAATATAGATTACATTTATCTTCATTATTCTAGGCCTTTTTTTTTTAAAGATTTTTTTTTAATTGGGGAATTGGGGGGATGGGAACAGTGCTGGGGAATTGGGGGAAGGGGAACAGACAAGTTGCTGTCGTTTGGGTCTTCAGTCTAGTTGTGGAGGATGTTGCTTCACTGGCCCAAGCTGGCACCATCATTGCGCTCTTCCCGGACGAGGCAGATCAGTCGCCGGCTTCTGGACGGCCGCTCACTGCAGCTGCTGGCCACTCACGCTGGCTGCTGGCTACACACGGTAGCCCATGGCAACCCACTGCCACAGGGGCTGCAGCCTACACCGTCGCCGGCGACTCACAGCAGCCCAGCTCCAGGTTGAGCCGTTGTTCAGCATCTTAGCTGTGGAAAGCATTGTCACTGGCCCTTATATGTGGGATCCGAACCGGGGCCCTCTGGCGTCCCAAGCCAGTTCTTAACCATCACGCCACTCGGCCGGCCCTCCAGGCCTTTTTTTTTGATATTTTTCTCCCATGATGTGGTGACTCAGAAATGACTTCAGGTATCTAGTTTGGACATTCCAGAGTCCTGAAGCCCTCTCTCAATTCCAAGAATATAAGAAATGTACCAAGAAAGTGAAAATAGCCTTCGTGGAAAACAACCTCCACATCAGGTGTCAACTCTGCCTTGGCTGGCCATGATCTGTTGGCCTGGTTAGAAGTCCTCTATTAGCTAGAGATTGCTTCCTCCACCTATTGTGGTTTGAACTATGCAGAGATGGGAGGTGGCCACTGGAGCACACTAGAATTGGCAAACAGGCACAGAAGCACCAATTCCAACTTCCCACATCTCCCTTTGAGTCTGTAAGTAACTACATGTGCTTCGGTCCCGAGTGGAATCTTTGCCCTTTGAACCACTTTTCTTAATTGTGTCATGGATCCTAAGTTAGGACACTTGTTGCAAATCCTGACCCCTGAACCCTAATGTAGTCTCTGTTCTACTCAATGTTTTTTTTTTCTGAGATACTTAGGAACAATGTCCCTAATGTAGTCTCTGTTCTACTCAATGTTTTTTTTTTCTGAGATACTTAGGAACATTTATGGTTTGCTGGATCATTTATTCTTGTTTTAGTTAGAATTTCATGTATGTTACTCTTTTTCTGACATCTCATTCCTATACCATCTGAATTATGTTTAAGCCTGAAAAAGGGGTTTCAGATAGATTGGGATCTATTGATGTAGGAGATTTTATTGAAAACCAAGAAAGAAAATGCCACTATGGAGTGGAGTTGGTCAGCAAAAGTTTTATAGAAGAGGCTGTTTTTGAGCTTGAAAATTGGATGAGGGCTTAGAGACAGGGGAAGAAAGGTCAAAATCTGGGGCAAGGAGACCAAAGTCATAGGAATGTATGATATGGCAAACATCTTGCCTGAAAGCATAGGCTATATGGAGGGCGGTAGTAGGATCAAGTTCAAAAAAGTAAGTGGGTCCCTCCCTACCTTACACCATACACAAAATAGCATATGAAATGGATCATAGAACTAAATGTAAAGACTGAAGCTGTAAAATTTCTGGAAAATGCATATAAGCATTTCTTGGTGTCTTGGATTAGCAAAAGTCTTAGGATATAAAAGGCATGAACTATAAAAGAAAAAAATGATAAATTAAACTTTATCAAAATTTAGGACCTTTAAAACCTAAACAAAAGAACCTTTATTCTTCAAAAGACATTGTTAAGGAAATAACAAGGCAAGCTAAATATAAAGAGAAAATATTTGAAAAACACATAGCTGATAGAATCTAGACTATATGTAAAATCCAAAATGTATGTAGAATATGGAATATATAGAATTCTTAGAACTCTGAAGTAAGAAGGCAGTCGACTTGATAAAAAGTGTGCACAAATTTGATCAAACATTTTACCAAAATTATATGAATGACAAATAGGCACATGGAAAGATGTTCAATGCGTTAATCATTGGGGAAATGCAAATTAAAACCTCAGAGTACCACTATCCAGCCACTGAAACAGCTAAAATGAAAAGCCTGGCAATCTCAAGCATATCAAGGATGTGGAACAACTCCTAGATATTTAACCAAGAGAAATGAAAGCCTACGTTAACACAATTCCTTGAACATGAACATTCATATTGGCTTGATTGGTAATAGCCAAAAATCAGAAGAAAATATACGTCAGGTATTGAATGGATAAAAAAATTGTGATTCACCCCTATGTAATGCTCAGAAACATTCTATTAAGTGAAAGAAACCAGAACATAAAAGACTATATATTGTATGAGTCCATGTATATGAAATTATAGAAAATACAAAAATATAGTGATGAGGGCCGGCCGAGTGGCGCAATGGTTAAGAACTGGCTTGGGACGCCAGAGGGCCCCGGTTTGGATCCCACATATGAGGCCAGTGACACTGCCCTCCACAGCTAAGATGCTGAGCAACAGCTCAACCTGGAGCTGGGCTACCATGAGTCGCCGGCGACGGCGTAGGTTGCAGCCCCTGTGGCAGTGGGTTGCCATGGGCTACCGTGTGTAGCCAGCAGCCAGCGTGAGCNCCTGAGAAGAGAAGGAAGGTGATAATTTTCAGTTCTGTTGGGTAAATTGCCTCCTTGGTACCAATGGTTCACATCACCACTAGAGGACCAGTACACACAGGATTGTGATCCTGTTCACCTGCACAGTTTTCACTGATCATGTGCTGAATTACTCCTACCTGATGGACCAGTAATTTTAGTCGGCCGCATTCTTGGGTTGAGGGATAGATGAGGATGTTTCTCTCAGTCCCTTACAGACTACGGATGACAAAGAATTTTTGCATCTTTCCCCACCCTATTGCTGGTAGTTATGCCCACTTTAAAAGACCCCAGTTTAGTCATTTATGGTCCAAGGCAATGCGTCTCAAACCTTAATGTGTATATATGAGTCATGTAGGGTTCTTATCAAAATGAAGACCCTGAGTCAGTAGATTTGGGGTGGAGCCTGAATTTATCACAATCTCTTAGGTGGTGTCCATGCTTCTGGTCTACAGATGACACCTTGAATAGCAGGACTTAAGGGAGATGAGAAACAGTGATGAGGCAGCCCTAAAGCCATTTGTTTCCAATTTGTCAAGTAAACAATGACGAGCTGAATGGTAACAGGGGGAATGTGTGTGGATGTACGATATTTTCCAAATACCGTGTCTGGGGAAGTAAAGACTGACCTGGTGCCCCCCAAAGCCCGAGTGGGAGTGCCCAGTGCACCTGCTCTTGAAGGTGCAGCTCACCATGTTCTTCTGCCATGTTTCTAGCTGCATGCCCAGAGACATCAAGTAACAAATCAAAGGATTTTGTATCTTCTTAAAATCACCATCTTCCTGTTCCTCTTTCCAGGCATTTGGGAGGGAGTGAAAGATATTGATTTTGCCCTCTAGCTCAAGATTCAACCAAACATTCCTTAGACACAAAAGGGAAAGGTATCTTTAGCTCCTTTAAGGCCATAGTTATGCTCCATCTTTATTTCAAGTAAGAGCTCTTTGCAGAGGCAAGTATTCCCCGAGGAAAGGCACAGCACTGAGCTAGCTGATTTATGGTGACTAGTCTCACTGCCCTCCTCCCTTCTGACTGCCCCCCTATTCNATTATTTTCGTTGCTACTCTATAACTGTAATTTTGCTACTGTTATGAATCATAATGTAAATATCTTTTTGTTTTCCTATGGTCTTAGGCGACCCCTGTGAAAGGGTCGTTCGACCTTCAAAGGGGACGCGACCCACAGGTTGAGAACCGCTGCTAAGAGAAGTGGGTCTAATATGGGTAATGAACTTGAGAATCCTGAAAGACCGAAGGTCAAATCACAGGATTTAGTTCTTGGTATGTGAGCTTATTGGTATGGGGTAATATTGATATCCAAGGTGTTGATTAAAAAAATACAGATTATTGAGCTCCCTCCACACCTACTGGGAGCAGGATTCAGGAACCTGCCCTCATACAAGCATTCCCAGTAATTCTTAGGCAAGTTGAAGTTTGAGGACTACAGAAGGAGAGATCTTGTGTTCAGCCAGTTTCACACTCATCTACCAAGAGTACCCACTAAAAGCAGGCTGATTAGCACAGGATCATGGTATATGGTACGGGAGTTTGGAACAAAATTTGGTAGAAGAAGCAGTAGCTTAATTAAAATTCAAATCTCATCTCTATTCCTAAAATTCAATTTGCTGCAGTGGCAAAGAATGACCTCTGCCTTATGAAAGGGGCTGATGAGACTAACTTGCGTTTTAGATTTGGCTTGTGTTTTTTCCCTCCACTGTTTGGAGCAGGGTAAATAATACCTATGCAGTCACCTCAACAGCCATTCTTTTGGTAACAGCCCAGAGCCAAGAATGCACTGTTTTCTTTTTCTACTGCTATATCTTAATGGAATGAATGTGATATTATTTATCAACTGTAAGCTTGATGGAATATATCATATAAATCATCTCAAATGTTATTTGCCACCTGCCTGCCTGTTCTGAAATGCATGCCGGCTTAATTAATCTAATTAGTCAATGCACAGATCAGGAGCACGTTTACAGCTTCTCTGTCAACATAAATAAAGTAGTTTTGTTTTCATAGGCTAAATAATTCATTTTAAAGATGGCTACTAGGTAAAATCTGGGAGAGCTGACCTCTATTACAGTAAAACACGGAATAACGATGACAGGGTTTTCTTTTAGTTCTGAGTGCCCTCTATTAACCTTCTATTAAAATACTCCTTTGCGGGGGAGGCTAGGAGGACGAGGCGGCACTTGGCAGAAATGTCATGCCCTCCCACCTGGAGAGGCATTCCTGCAATTTGCTAAGAATGAGCTTACCCATTTTAAATCTCATGATTGAAAGACACATGGATTCTCAAGTACATGCATGTGCACAAAAGAGCTGAGGACCACAGATGCTGTAAATGTAGGTGCCCACGCTGCTGGCTGAGGACAAATCCAAAAGGGGAAAAGGGTCAGAGTAGCAGATGAGAAATGAGGCTAAGCACAGTCAACAGGTTGGATGTTGTGAATGAGCAATTGCTTCTTTTCACAGCCATGGCTACCTGGTGCAGCCATGCTGGCTTTGCAGCCCCCAACTCCAGGATGCACACTCACCCGACAGCAACATGAATGGAGTCATGCAACATGGCATCCCTGAAAGGACAGCATCTCATCTTGCACTATTTATATGCTGTGTCCCCTTAGACAATCTACCTAGCCTCTTTGTGTTATTTTTTCTTAATATAATGTGGATACCTCACAGGGTTGTTTTAAGGATTAAACGAGATAATGTGATCACTTAGCACAGGACCTGCTCCTAACATATTTGTGGGGCTCTGGGCAAGGGTATGAGTGCAGGCCCCTATACCTAGCCCACTGCTGGTTGCCCTTCTCCCACTCCCTCTCCCCCTGCCCCATCACCACCCAGCAAACAGCCTTCCCTTGCCATTCCCTCAGCCTCAAGAGGAGGAATTTGGGAAAGATGTCCACGTTGGACTTGGAAGTGGGTTTAGCCTGCCTGGGCAGAGAATTACTGGATCCTGTTATCCAGAGGATGAGCAACAAGGCAAGAGTGAGGTGGTACAGCGTTGGGCAGCTGGTGTAGGCTGTTCCCCTCATCCCTTGTACTGGATCATTTTAGAAGCCTGAATCTATTAAAAAAAGAAAAAGGAGAAAGAGATGGAGAAGAAGGAGGAAGAGAAGGAGGAGGAGGAAGAAGAGGAGAATTATCTCAAAGATTTGAGCTGCAAATCACAAAGAGTGAACTTTAATGTATGCAAGCCAAAAAATAACACCGCCAACAACCACCAGAATGGTGTTCAGACTATGGCATATGAATCTTATTGTATTACAAATGTATGACATAACTTTATAGAAGAGGGTGAAAGGTATTTAGAAATAACTCTAGAAAACAGTATTTTGACTGGGAATGGTAAAGATAACATTGGTTTCTGGCTGGTAAATTTATTTCTTCTGGTAGTATAGATTAATGATTCTGAAAATGCTTTACTTGTACTGCGGTTGAATACGTAAGTAGATGGATGATGGATGGTGGGGGCCGGACTTCTCACTGTTGAAGAGGGAGTTTACAGATGAGTACAGATGGGAGGTCAGAAGGAGCCATGTGGTTCTGGGTGAGAGTCTGGAACATTAGCATGAGCTCATGTGTAACTTAGTGTACACACAGATGGATAGACACAGGAACAATGATAGATATGTGTATATATTAGTCTTGGTATACATGCATATATTACCTAGCCCTGTTATCCGAGAGGTCCTGAAAGCAATAACACCTCAGTAACAAAGAGCACATACAGCACCTAAATCTTAATTTCAAAATAATTTTTTAAATAAATGGACCAAGTTTCCTTGGAGAAATGGCTGATTCTAGGGCTGAGGCAGGGAAAATGTGATATAAGCCTTGAGCATCTTGTAGGACCAGAAAATAAGGAAGTACTAAAACAATTAAAGAATGGGTGCATATCAAATGGACACAGGAGCCAACTAAAAGAACTCCCAATGATCAAAGCTGGAATTTGAGCAACAAAATAAATAACACAGTATTGCATTATACCCAAAGTACAAAATAAATGTACATGAGTCAAAATATAAACCATTGTATAAAATAAATATACATGAGTTCATAGTGATATGAATAAACAAATGAGGGAGAAAAGACAAATCTTTCTTATAGAAAAATTCAAAATAATATTCATAGATNAATTTCCCAGCACTGTTCCCTTCCCCCCAATACCCCAATAAAAATCTTAAAAAATATATATAGTGATGAACAGCAGAGTGTTTTTTCCATGGCCGAGGATTAGGGGAGGAGATTGATGACAAAGAGGCTGAGGGGAATTTTTGAGATGATGGCACCTTCTGTGGCAGTGATTGCACGTATGATTACATACATTTGTCAAAGTACACTTCACATAGGTGAATTTGTTACATGCAAATAATACCTCAATAAAACTGATTAAAAATAGTTTATGGCTTGAAGAATTGCTAGGTATTTTTCTCAAAATAATAAGCAATATGCAACACATCTTATGCCTATGTTTACCTTAGCTTCAGAGAAGTTTGTAGCTAAATTTGATGCTCAATCATAGGAACAATGGGTGCCTTTTAGATAAGCAATGCACTTTCTGTAGGTATAGTAGATCTTTTCTATTTATCTTAAATAAATCTGCCTTTTGTATGTCTTTTATGATCAAACACTTAAAAGCCTTTTTAGAAACAGGCAGAGTCCAAAATAAAACCTAAAACATACATATAGTCATAAGGGGATAGAAGCCTAATTGAGATTAGCAATATAGAGGATAGGAAAAAAATTATGTACCTTTGACAAAACAAAACAAAACACAGCAAAACAAAAACAAACTGACTGGGGTCGTTATTTATTCTATTTGACTTTCTGCTGCTGGACAGGTTCAAGGCAGAGCCATTGTTATGACAAGGCTACAGAAGGGCAGACTATCTAAGAACTGATTTCCAACAGAAACTTCTTTATATAAGGGAAAATTGTTTAGCTGTGTATAATCTTGAAATTATAGCTTAACAAAGACCACCTTAACAAAATGCTCCATGAATTTAGGCATTTAAAATGTGCTGGGATATATTTTTACAGGGTTGAGTGATATTACTCCTTTCATTATGCAAGGAGGTAGCTCACTCATTCAGAAAGACACTCCAGAGGAACACTGCTTACTGGGAACTATAATCTTCTCTGTATCCATCAAAAAGGATTCATCTATAGATAGTCCCTAATATGCATCGATACCTGGAAGGTTTTTTCTTTGGAAACTTGTAGGTAACCAGGGGATTTATTGAGAATAACCTGAATCTACAGTATGGAAGAAGAAAACAATATAGTAAAGGGCAAAATAAATTATTGTAAGAATGATGATGGATATGAAAGAGGCTCTGAAATCAATCTCCAGTTCCTCTCACTGTGGAATGGGTGAGCATTTTAGCTAGTACATTTTTGTCTTGAAAAAGCCCTCTCTCAGTTTCCAAAGGTCTTCTTTTTCACCCAGCTGATGCAGTCTGGGAGGATATGATAACATAATTAGGATTCTGACAATTTTCAGATTATTTTCCATCTCTGTTCACCTGATTGTGAAAAGTTTGATAAAAACACAATCATATGCCTTTGGTGGAGGCTTGTCTTCAGCTAATATGCTCTGTATATGTGGCTGTCCCTTTCATGGGCTACCTGGCTGCTTCACTGTCCTGTCACTCTATTCTGAAGACTTCCTCTGTGGTGCCTGCCATTCTGCTGTAATAGGAAGGTTATTATCTCTTCCTGGGCTGGAAGCATGTCAGTTTTTGATTGGAGTCTGTCTCACATTTCAATGTCTGCCATTAGTCATTACCACGACACATCATTATATCTCAGAAGCAGCAGCTCAGGGGATGTCCAGTATAAGCACTTTCTTCCCAGTGACCTACAGGCAAAACACAGATTCTCTTGCATAACCCCTAAGAATTCTAATTCATTAGGTTTCAAGTGAAGCCCAGGAATCTGAATCTTACTTGTCCACTAGGAAATTCTAAAGCAGGTGGTCCTTTCACTAAACACTGAGAAGCTCTAAGACAGCGGTTCTCAACCTTCCTAATGCCGCGACCCCTTAACACAGTTCCTCATGTTGTGGTGACCCCCAACCA
>NW_017732869.1:198351-204132 GCF_001890085.2 Hipposideros armiger | reverse complement strand
AAAGGGAAAAGCTAAAATCATTCTCCTTAAGATCAGGAACAAGACAAGGATGTCCACTTTCACCACTTTTATTCGACATAGTATTGGAAATCTTAGCCACAGCAATCAGATGAGAAAAAGAAATAAAATACATTCAAGTTGGAAAGGAAGAAGTAAAACTGTCATTTATCAATGACATGATGTTATGTATAGAGTGAGAACCCCAAAGATTGCACTACAAATCTATTAGAACTGATAAATGAATTCAATAATGTAGCAGGATACAAAATTAACATTCAGAAATTGGTTGCAGTTTTGTATACCAACAAAGAACTATGAGAAAGACAAATTAGGAAAACAATCCCACTTACAATTGCATCAAATAAAATAAAATGCCTAGGGTTAAATTTCACCAAGGAAATAAAGAACTGTACTCAGAAAATTAGTCCTGAGGTAGTTCTGCATCTGCAAAGTCCACAGGTCCCTATGCCTCTTCTGATATACAAAACATGGGCAGTAAATTAGAATATTTCAAGCAGTAATTAATCTGGGACTTGGATATTTCATTCCAATTGGCATCTTTCATTTGACTTCCAGTCAACACAATAACATATTTACATTCTGTGTTAAGCAAAGAGTAAACTCTGGGGGAGGGGGGTGTGCAGCTAAGAAACAACTTTCCTCCATCCCAGGATGCAGGCTTACAACAGAGCTGTCTGCCAAATTAAGGCTGAGGCAGAGACAAACTGTTTAATTGGCACACGGGAGTCACAGGGGCCACTTACTGTGAATAGCTTCAGAGCCAACAGGCGTCCTCTGGTTATGTTCCAAGGATTCCGGCTGTATTCGAACATTTCCCTGGTAGAGTAACACTGATAATTTTGTATGCTACATTTATTTTCAGTTTAACCTGTTTCTTATTCTCAATTATTTATAAGGACCCTCCCGGCATCCAGAAATAAACCTTCCCCTGGCCCCTACTGCTGCTGTTGTCTTTTCTGCTTCATCCTCTGAATTTCTTCCGGTCATAATAATCACAGTGGGGCTCCCCTTGGTTTCCTTGTTTGTGCAGCCATCCCAGTGGTGAGGCCGGAGAGAAGGTTAAATTAAAAAACAGATTTATAGCAGCTTGGCAGCCGGCCACTTGTCCCGGTGGCCCTGAGCAAGAGACGTGGAGGCCCTGCTTTCTTTTGAGGCATTTGGACGCAGCAGGAGTTAGGAAAGCAATACTCCCCTTGTCATCTTTGTCAGTGTCTGTCATGGTGATCCCTTTGGCAGCTTTGTCCCCTTCCAGGGGATTCTAGCCAACAATTGAGATATCAAATAGGGATAGAGTTTTTTTCCTTGATGGCTTTGCTTGAATGATTGGTGCAACGTCCAGACCTTAGCGTAAAGATGCACGTTCTTTTATTCATTTAATTCTTTATTCATTTACTTCATCTAGATGCAGTTTTTGTATTTATTCCCAATAGAAGAAAAGCAGTGGGTCTCAAAAGAGACAGGTTTGGGTTTCAGTCAGGGTTCTACTTTATTCTAAATGTGTTGCTTTGGGCAAGTGATGTAACCTCGAGGAATCTGTTTTTTTGTCTGTAAAATGGGAACTCTACCACTAATAAGACTGTAAAGATTAAATAAGGGGTTTACTTCCAGCAGCTAATAAAATGCCAAACGTTTGTGCCAGGCGACAAGGACAAAAATTTATCATCAGGTTCTACTCAGAAGTGGGAGGAATAGAATGTGAAAGTGTCTCAGACACAAGTCTTTCCTTATCCTTTATGAAATTAAAATAATTGAGAAAAAGCAAAAGATACAGAAGCTCTATTATTATTATGAGGTTCCATTATTATTATCCCTTGAGGGAAGAAATAAAGCATGGTGATGTGAAAATGATTTATTTTGACCATGTAGGTAAAATAACAACAAAAGTATCTGATTGGTTTGACAATAAGAGGCCAGAGTGATTATGCTAATGTTCCAACAATAAAAGGAAATCTGTAGCTTGTTAACATATTATTGCTCTTATTATGTAATCTGAACATCTGGGCTCAAGTACTAATTAAGTAATTTTGGAATCTTAGACAAATCCCTGGCCCCCTCTACGAGCCCCCATTTCCTCCTGTTGAAATGTCATGATTGAAACAGTTCACCTCTTAGGACTTCTCCAGTGTTAATGCTGTAAATTTAGGATTTCAGTTCTCCTTGTCAACGGAAGCTGCGAGGACAATAACAACATAACAACCCAACACCAAATGTGGTATCTAAATACTTCCTATGTACTCGCGTACTCCCTCTTCAGGCCAAACCCTGAATTACCATGGTGATTACATTAACCTTGAAATCAGTTAAGATAAAATACAATCAAAGATTTGGGATAAACAACCTTAAATTGACTAAAATTACAAGCTGTAGCAGAAATGAGATGTTTGGAAACATTTTGCTTCTGGGTGTGTCATAAATTTAGTTAAAACGTACACACTTAAATCATTTGAAATTCCATTTCCCTCTTTTATGTGATTAGTAATTAGAGTTACTAGGGACATTTTTATGTCAAGTAAACAATGACAAAAAGTTGCAGAAGATCAATCCAGAAGGCAAGGGGATAAAATGTCTAGTCAAAATGTAGGAAAATGGCAATTAAAACTGAGCTGTTTTCCTTCTATCCTTCCTTTTTTCCTTTCTTCCTCTAGCCCTTCCTTCCTTTATTCTCTCTTCTGTACGCTTCCCCTTTCTCATTTTTCCTGTACAGTAGANTCTCTCTCTCTCTCTTTCATTTCAATATGTAGATAGAACTACCCTAAGATATTTAACTTTTATTCAAAAATAAGGAAGAAAAGGGAAGAAATGGCCAAGCATAATAGAAGAAACATGGTTTGGGCACTGAACACATTGCCAAGCCCAGAACAGGTACTAGATTAATTCCTGTTGAAAGGAAACAAAAACAAATCAGAAGGACCTTGATGTAAATCCTGTTTCTGACCTTTATTTGTCGTATGACTTGCCCAAGTTATTTAGCATCTCTGAGCCTCACTGTTCTTGTCTTAGAAGTGAGGACGGTGCCCTGCCTTAGAGTTGTGGTGAAGATTAAATACAATTAGATAATTGTATGGGAGGTGCCAGGTCCTTACACAAAACCTGGCCCCTCAACAAATGGTTGTTTTATTTTGTTATCCTGCATTCAAAGGTGCTTGGAGGCAGACAGGGGCCCAATGAATGCTCTTCCAGAAAACATTTCCCATTGTCTTGCCTTGTTTTACCCCAAGAAAGATATGTTTTGCCTCTGTTTTAGGTTAATTGTCATAAATTACCTCATGAGCTTAGTTCCTCAGTGATTCACTGAGCTGAGAAGTAGTTAGTTAGGTACCTGAAGCAAAATGGCACTCTACATTGGGAGAGCTACAGCTCTGGGATCCTCTGCTCTGAACCCAGGTGCCAGAAGCTTCTCTCCTGCTGCCCGGATGTGCACAGTCATGTTTGAAGATTGCTTGTCTACCTCAGGTCCCACATATTTTGGTTTAACTGCACAACCCTGGTACTTGTCATTTGGCAAACATTGGTGTTCCAGACACATGCAAGGCCAGGGATGTAGAGATGATCAAAACACAGCCTCTGCCTTTAGAGGAGCTTAGAATCTGTTGGAGGAAAGACAAATAAACTGATGCCGTCAACACAAGGTTTCCAATTCTGGGGACAGAAAATAAGCACACAGGTTAGCTTGGTTCCAGAAGCTATGGACTCAGGCAGATTGTGATGAAATATTGCTCTCTACTTACTAGCTACATTATATCCTAGTCTGTTTATGTGCTGCTTTACCTATAGATGCCTCTGTTACCTACCTTCTGGCTACTCCCAGTGGGGGTTCATCAGCACCCCCAGAGCTTGTTAGAAATGCAGAATCTCAGACCCCCTATTCCAGCCTATTGAACTAGAATCTATACATGAATGAGACCCTCAGCTGATCTGTATACACACTAGTGTTTGTTATGCCTTGATTTCTGTCCAGATTTTGGGTTTGGGATAAGATAAGTGAGATGACAGAGGCACAGAGACAGGCGCGATAGGTGGACACATAACAGTAGTGTCCTTTTCTACAGGATGCATTTCAAATGAGCGATACTTAAGCGCTATTAACGTCATATCATATCTTTCAGGGCACTAGTAAGAGAAGTGGCTGTGAGTAACTAATGCCTCAGAGCTCCTGCTTCTGGGGGCATCCGTACTGATGCTAAACAGGAAGGAAATGATTTTTAGATGGCACTCCATCTAAAAGAAGCTCCTCAGCTTTGCTCATGAGAAGGCCGATACCAATAGGGAGAAAACACAAGTGCATAGACAAATAAAGAGCATTACCACTGGGAAAATAGGTCCATACAGAAGTGAACAGAGGTATAGATGGCTATCGTTGGCTGCACACAAACATCAGAAAGAGAGCCACAATCCTAGAGAGCTCTCCCAGCAAAGAGCCAGTGGGGCAGAGAGTGCAGGCGGTGTCCCACATGGCCAACCAACACAGGAAAATATGTTCAAGTTCAATAGTTATTAGGAATATACCAATTAGAGTAACAGTGAGGCATCACTTTACCTTCAGACTAAAAAGAATTAAAGACCATAACACCTACTTGTGACACTGGATGAGGAGAAAAGGGTACTCACATACTTTGTTAATGTGAAATTAGAGCCTCGTGGAAAGCAATCTGGCTTAACCTATTAAAATAGAAAGTATATACTTAAAAGTCTCTCTCTCTCTCTCTCTCTCTCTCTCTCTCTCTATATATATATATATATATATATATATATANGGCAAGTATTCCCCGAGGAAAGGCACAGCACTGAGCTAGCTGATTTATGGTGACTAGTCTCACTGCCCTCCTCCCTTCTGACTGCCCCCCTATTCTCCAACGCAATGCCTCACCCCACCGGATGGGCCACGGGGTGCATCTGAGTGTGTATATGAGGAGCAGAGGTGTGACTCACTGGTGTGTTTTTCCTCGTGGTGGTTGTTTGGGAAGTGGGGAGAGGGAAGACAGAAGGGTGGCGAGAAGCTGTGAGAGGGAGTATAAACATCAGAAGGCCCCTGCCCACGGTTTCTGACAGCTGCTCTCACCACCGAGGCAGAGCCAGGGGCTGGATTTCATATTCTCAGCCCTTTGGCATTTGAAGGCACACAACAGGGAAGCCTTTCCCTTCCTGTGAGCTGAGCAATGAGGTTTCTTGTTCTTTTTGTACGGAACTCCCAGTCTTTCCCGACTCAGTACATGAATCATGGATTTTGAAACAAACGGAAGTGTCAGTCTTTGACTTACTAGCACAAGATCTTAGGCAAATTCCTTCATGTCTCTGACCCAAGTTTCCTCATCTCTAATAGGGGGGTAAAAATATATCCTGTTGTGTCATTACTTGAATTAAATCCCATTAAGTGAGGCCGGTATGTGCATTGCACACGTAGGTTCTTGATGGATTTCACTATCATTGTAAGTAATTTATTTTTGAAATCAGAGCAGGTGTCAAAGGACTGAGGGCTCTCCAGACCACTTAAGAACTTGTTTGCCTGTTTGTTTTTTTTTGTGTGGGAGGCTCTGACCGCTGAGCTGTTTATTTCTGGGACAAATAGGCTCAGTGCAAGCATGCCTGTGCCATCACTCTGTCTGTCTAACGTGTGCTTAGAATTACTCCAGAGCGTGATTCTTGCTCAATTTGGGACAGTATTTGGGTTTCGAGTCTGTCTTAGTTGTGCTTGCCTTAGATTTATACCGATTATAATAATGATGATAATGATAATAGTATTAATAGCAATTATAGCAGCAA
>NW_017732869.1:185467-191476 GCF_001890085.2 Hipposideros armiger | reverse complement strand
AAAAAAATAGCTCTTATTTTAAACATTTTAACCTTTAAGATAGATAACGTGTATGAATCACAGAATTTTTATTAGTAAATGTGTTCTGATTCTTACCATAGGTGAGTCAGTTTGGAAATATTCTCTGAACTCTATTCCTTTCCAACACAGAGGAAAATCACTCTTGATAATCTGTGGAATGTGGTATTGATTTTGGTTTTCATTATCTAAAGTGAAGTCTTCCAATCTAGACACTCCAACCCCCAACCCCCACACCTCCACAGTCCTGCAAAATGTTTGTGACTAGGTGTGGCTTCTGTGCTTTTAAAGACAGGAAGTTTCATGAAACAATTTTACAACTACCAGTATGAGCAGTTTTTAAAACACATTTCTAGAAAAGATCTGGGATTCTAAAGTGGAGACTAGACTGAACAGAATTCTTACTTTAACTTATATGCATACATAGACAAGCGTTATCGACCTGGCCTTGCAAAGTCAAATCTAGCTCACAGGATATACAAAAATAGGTACACATAACAGAAGAGATTACTATCACTGATCGCAGGAGACCTGCTCTGGTTGCCATATTCTTCATTCCAATATAACGGCATTGTGATCTAATCGAGTCATTTTCAAATGATTGGTCACCGGCCATTACTTTGGTGGAAAATCAATTTGGTGGATCTTAACTAGAATTTTAAAAATAAATAGAAAAGGAAAGGAAAAATGACAGCGTGCATTGCACACGGTAACAGTAAAAATTGTTTGATAAAAATTTTGTTTATGTGTTACATGCATGTCTGGTTGCCATGTGGAATATAGGACTTTGGTGCCCCTCCCCCAGGAAATCAGGAACAAAGATCACTGACTTTTTAACTGCCAAATATAACCTTCATACTTATTATTATTGTGTTTGACCACAGTGAGGCATTTGACACTACTGACCACAACCTCAACCCTCTGTTTGAAAGTCAACTCTCCCTTGACGTTTGTAATGTTTCTTCCCCATTTCCCACTCTCCTGGTCATTCCTTATTAGCTCTCCCTTATCCATTCTGTTTAATATTCCTGCAGCGTAAAGCACAAATTCCTGAGAGGAGCAGAATACCCTTGGTAGTTGTCTCCTGCCTGCTTCTCTAGCCTCAGCTCCTACTCTCACCCTGGGGCATCCTATCCTGTAGCCATATCAAATTACTTGCATTTCTGCATATTGGTGGGTCATACCTTCCTCCCTGCTTTTCTCTGAATGGTTTCCTCTTTCCTGATCAGCCTCCAAGTTTTTTTCTGGAGAAACACTCTTAAAAATCTTTTGGTTATCACTAACATTGTAATACATTTTATTAGAGAAAAAAGACTTATGCTTTCTACCTTCCATGCACTCATATTCCCTTCCCTTCTCCCCCCCCCCCTTCTAGTGGGTTTCCTTTTCCCAGGAATGGGTTTCTTTTCTCTCCCCTCCCCTTTTTTTTTAAATTTATTGGGTGACAATGGTTAGTAAAATTACGTGGGTTTCAAGTGTATAATTCTGTAATATGTCATCTAAATATCACATTGCGTGTTCACCAGCCAGAGTCAGTTCTTCTATGACCATATATTTGACCCCGTTTACCCTCATCAACCACCCCTCTCCCCAATAATGGGTTTTAATTGAGAATAGGTCAACCCATTCATGGAAAAACACTGTGGAGTGAACTGAAAGCCCTTCCTATAACCAAATCTTCCACCATGTTAAATGCTCCCTTCGCTGTGCCTGCAGAATCAACCACTGTGAAATCTCATTCACTGGCTGTGTAATGTGGGCGGGTTCATTCATGCAACAACTATGTCGGAAATACTGTGCTGGGCACTGAAGATACTGCCCCCAGATGAAGTAGACACATTCTGTCTCTGGTCTCACAAAGCTTGGAATCTCATCAATCTTCTGGAATGCAGACCTTCCTGCTTAAATTGGTTAAAGTTAACCTTGTTAAGTTGAGTCAATTATTGCAACCTATTGGAATCTTTTTGCAACTTAATTCTGCTGAAAAATCAAGTCATACTTAAAAACACAATGTTCCCAGAGGTATGGAGAGTTTTAGCCTCTATAGTTATCGGCAATTGATGAGCATGTCCTCAAGCCTGGGTAGGAGTCAAGGATAAAAATTATTGCACAGACAAAGCCAAAGTTAGAGTCAATTTTATAACTCTGGTAAGATTTGCATATACACCCCACACATCCCAAGAGGATTATAATCTCTTTAAAGGTGTGTATGTGTGAGACAATGTCTTGTCTTTTTTGTGTATTGTCCACAACTTGAAGATTATAGTTCCTCAATAAATACTTTATTGCTTAATAGATTGGAGGATAGAGTTAATAAAACATGTTTCATGTTTCAGAAAGTACATCTGGGAATAAAGGAAAAGTAATTGTCAGGCACCTAGAGCACATCGGAAGTTCCAGTAAACATTTTATCTCCCACTTTCAATTTGGAGCATGAACAACCATGTCTATGGTCAACAATATTTCTTATTTCACCATATTCACCTCTATTTAGTTTAAATAATATTCTTCAAACTAACAAAACTCACGAATGCCTTTTGAGATTGCCTTTATCAACACTTAATACCCGTCCTATATGAAGATAATTACATGAGATAGTCATAGCTAATTAACAGTGTCCCTTCAATGAAGATTAAATGGAAAGAATTTATCAGCGACTCCTCAGCTGGATGATTCCTGGACAGATTCAGGGCATCTTCCTGAGTCACAAGCATTGTGTTCTCTTCACCTGACCTGCCTTGAGCTTGCATTGACTCGATGTCTCCAACTATATTGTTTGACTGTAAAGCTGTTTAATTGTAAAGCTGTTTGACTATAAAGCTTTTTGCCACCAAGTGGAGCACAGTGAGAGAACAAAACACCATGCTGGCATTGTTCCTCCCATAGGTCCTCCCTGTCGCCATGGTTACCCAGCCATGTTGGGGAAAGATAAGAGAAGAACATGGGGGTGGCCTCAGTGGAGTCCATTCTTGTGGTGGCTGGNAGCTGCCAACAGGTGGCAGGATGGCTCAGCTAAAAAAAAAAAAGAAAATTCCCTCTCCCCAATAAGTCTCAACATTCTTCTTCACAAAATTAGGATAATAATACTTCCGGGAGAACTAAATGAGATAATTTATGTTGAATACTTTTCTAAGTGCCTAGAAAAAAGAAGGCACTCAACAAATTGTAGCTGTATGTCCGGCTGGCTTCACAGGCATGCAACCTGTGCACACACAGAAGGGCCCACTCTTTAATGCTCTGTTGCTGCGTCTCAAAATTTTGAATCATTTTTGAACAAGGGGCTCTGTATTTTCATTTTACTATGAGCTCTGCAAATTGTATAGCTGGTTCTGATTATATTGTTATCTTGGAAGAATCTGGGCATAAGTTACAGGGAAAGAGGGAAGTACAGTGAAAGAGAGATGACAGAAAAGAAGCAGGCGGGGAATAGAGGAAGCGCTGTTGGTATTAACCAATTTCCCCTAGAAAATTAAAATATTAAAAAGATGACTAAATCCCCCTTTTCTCTACTGGAATATTCCTATGAGAATTAGAATGAGGTGGAAGAAAAAGAGAGGTTAGTATGTAGGTCAAAAGATAGATGGGCCTTCAAAGGAAATTTCAGTTTGTTTTATCATTGTACAAAAGAATTGCCCAGAAAAAGAGGCAAAATGAAGGAATTCTTTTGAATAGACAAATCAAGAACATAATCCCAAGAACATCAGTGTAAAGTTATAGAAGCCCCTGACTGAAATATGTATGTAACTTTTATAAAAAATGGAGAATAATATATAACTCATCCATGCAAGTGAAAAAGCAGTCTTTGTAACACAGTACATTCATTTGTTTCTTTTTTAGAACGTCAGAGATTGATTTAAAATACATTCATATCCCATGGAAGAGGGAGGCAATCTAAAACCATGAGATAGTAGGCTCCTTATAAATGCTTATTAATTAGTTAATTAATCACTCCCCCATCTGGCTGAAGGGATTCTGTGCAAAGCCCACACCTGCCTGGGCGTCACTTCTTCCTGCTGTTCTATGTTCTACCTACTGAAACAACAGAGAGCAACTCATCCTTTAATGACAGCCCCCCGTCATCCAAAATAGTTCTCCTTCATCCCTAAGCCACTCTTCCTCAGATTAAACCTCTCCAGCCATCAACCGTGTGGCATAGTTTCTAAATCCCGCATTATCCTAACCATTTCTTCTAAATAGGTTCTAGTTTTTAAAATATATCTCTTAGAGTATGGTGCCTGACCTTCAGAGTCCTCTAGATATACAGGCAGATGCGATCAAAATTAAGTGGGTGACAAATTTCTACCTCTGTGGCCTCAGATCACATTTATTTTATCTGGTGGCTATCCTGCAATGTTGGTAAATATTGATTTAGTTATCAGCTAACAGCCAGAGATGCGAGGTTTTTCATGGAGCTCAGTCAAAGGTGAGCTTTATGGGTTCGGTGAGCTGTTGCTTTGTGTGCATGTGCCCTCTAGGGGAGGAAGGGAGCTTTTGCTGCATTCGCAAAGGATTTCCTAGCCCCCTAAAACTCCAGAAGCTTTGGAAGAAGAACATAGCAGAAGTTTTCTAGTGCAAAAGAGGTTTTTTTTTTGAAAAGTTTATTTTAAGAGGGAAATTGTGAAAAAAATACTTGAAACATTTTGTTTGACTTAATCATCTACATATGCAAATTTTCTTTCCTTTTTTTTAAAATGAAGGGTCAAAGGCTTTTTCTTTCTGTTTGGGTAAGCTGATTGGAATTCTGTGTTTGTTTTATAAAAAGCATACCATTAAAATCATCACACATAAGTTCCTGTTTCAGTTTGTTCAAATGAAGGGAGAATTTTAAGACACCGGAGAAATAATGTGAAAAAAGAATTCTAGATTTTTATAATTTTAACAAACATTTACAGTTGCCATGCTCACACTTAAATCAATAGTATTTATTAAATGACTTGCCTTTGTCAAGTCTTTCCAGAGTGTTCAACTTAGTTAAAATAACAATTCTAATCATATTTCTTCAATTTAAGTAATATTAAATTAAATAATGTAATTAAAATTATTGAGGTCTGCAAAAGGGATCTTAGTAATTAGCACCTCTCTTTCCTACTCAGGGTCTGAACAAGCTGAAAATAAAACAAAGAGCAAATACTGAGGTCAGAATATCACTTTCATAATGATAAAAGCCAATGTCGAAGGGCTGAACTTTAGATTTATTAGCCAAGTTAATAGTACAAGGAATTAGGCCAAAACTTAACCACCTGGTCCCAAGAAGCAATGGATTTGGGATGACTTTCCCTCATAGTATCCAAAGTCCTGGGTGAGCAGAAGTAGGCACATTTATCCAAGAGAGAAAAGCAATGCTGAGCCAGCCAGCCAAGATTTTCTTCCTGATTTTACCATTTTAAAATTACTCCACCTCCGCAGGGGCAGATTAAATGAAGAAGAAGAGAGAGACTTGGAGAGTGGTTGGGGAAAATCCCTCATTATGGAATCAAAAAGTGGGGAAAGAAGAAGGAATTCCCCTTTAACAGTAACACCAAGTGAAATTAGCTTCAACAGGTTCAAGAACAAACCTACCTGTCACTGGGTGAGCTCGGGACTAACTCCTGAGAACAGGAGTGCAAGACTCCACTGGACAAAGCCTCCAGGTTATGTGTGTTTGGTTGGCATGTTTTTCAGAAGCAATGATAACTGTCAGTGAGTCCTCTTTTGTAGAAGTCAGTTAAGAGGGATCTATTATCTATTGTACCCAGGCCTGCCCAATCTTGCCCAGGAAGAGTTTATGCAGGACTTAAGTGTTTAATCTTTTACACATCACCTCATTTATTTCAAGATGTGATTTTTACAATCTCGCTCAATTCTGAGGAACATTAGGAACCAACTTTCCTGCAGACAAAACTGTAAACGTACTTTTCTAAAAACTCTAGAACTTTCAGTGTGCTTTATGACAAAGCAAACATATATATATATATATATATATATATATATATATATATATATATATATATT
>NW_017732869.1:167371-180507 GCF_001890085.2 Hipposideros armiger | reverse complement strand
TTCAAAATAGAAAAAAAATTAAATACCTTTTAGAACTTCGCACCTCATGGACTTTTATGCTGCTATTAAAAACAATAAATAAAAACTATACCAGTTAATTGGGAAAGATATCTGCCACGTGTTGTGGAGAAACCTAAATGTAGCAAAGTCTGACTAACATAGCCCCATTTTTAGAAAACAAATAATAACCACAAAGACAACTCTAAACTGATGTCTTCATTTCTCCTCTGCATACACAATTTCTACCCTCTCTACTCTGATCTGTCCCCTGGGAGGCCAACCTTGTGAACTAGACCAGCAGGCTCTCTGAGACCAGTGACTTCCTGTCAGGCTCCGCCAATCAGAAGCACTGACATGAGAGGGAGGTCAGGGCTGGCTGAGTCTCTGAATATCATAGCTTCTCTTAAGATAGCCCTTTGTATATGACTTTCCTTCCATCTCTGGCAACCACCTCCTCCCCTCCTTCCTTTAACTTTAGTGATGTTAACATCCCTGGGATATAGCTTCAATCCTATTCAATTGTTTTAATACCCTCTTTGCACTTTTATAAATAGTTTCATTATTAGATTCTCCTTGAATGATCTTAAATGGAAGTTGCCATCTGTTTCCTGCTGAGACCCTAGTTAATACAACCTCTATTTTTGCATGTTTATATGTGTATATCCATGTTTGTATACAACTACATAAATATGGAGATATATAGAAAGGTCTATATTATGTGGTTAAAATGAGATACAAAAGTTGGGTGGAAGGGATTGATGTAATGGGAACAATGGTGAGTAGAACAGGGAAGAGAAGAGAGCTGAGAAAAAGAAAAAGAAAAAAATATGTACTAAATTAACCAAAAACATACAAAAATACACACTATCACATTTAACATTTTATGTATATGTATAAAAATTTAACTAAAAATGGGCAATATGGCAAAAGGGACTGAACAACACAGATTTCCTGGCTCACAGGGTTTTGGGGGCAACAGAATGAGATGCTGAACATCTGGTCTGTAACACAGACTGACATACTTGTAATAAGAAGCGGGGTGTCCCAGAGGAAGATGTGGTTCTTAAACAAATTGATGGGCTTGCAGAGAATATAAATTCTCTTAGTGATTGGGTACGTTCAAAGGGAATAAAAGAGCCACCCATCTCAAAAAACCTCTCTCTTAGGACCTTTCTTAGTTGTAGGACAGTGAGAAGAAACAAAATCATATTTGAGAAAATGGTTCAGCCTTATATTAGAAGAGGTTTGTATCTGTGGGACGGAATAAGAAAACACATACACAAAATTGGTCGAACAGTACTGTACTTTAGTCAGTGATGAAAGGAAGACATGATGAGGTAGGACACCCAAGGTTTGAGAGAATGGTCGACTTGGCCTCAGACCAATTTTATTAGCCAAGAGTGACAAAAGGTATTGGGCAGAGGTGTCAGAGCTATGAGAAGTGCATAAAGCAGAAGTCCAGAGCAGAGAGGGCAGCCAAACAAATGAAGGCTCGTGCTCCAGGAGAAGACTTGTGCATTTAGTTCCTGTCCCTGGAATCAGACTCGGTGAGAATCAGAAACACTTCTCTAATAAGACAAAGTAATCACAACACGATGACCAAGGAAGAGGCTAGCACAGTATGGAACAATTTTGTGAGCCATTATAGCTATTGCTAAAGGTCTCCAGTGATCAAAGGGTCAGCTTTGAATCTGAGTTCATCAGAGAATTAAANTGGAATTGGCTCATATCCATTATGCAGGCTAACAAGTCTAAAATAAGCAGGGTGGGTTGGCAGTCAGGAGACCCAGGAGAATTGGTGTTCCATTTGAGTCCAAAGGCCATTTGCTGTAGAACCAAAAAGAGCTGATGTTGCAGATGAAATCTGATGGGAGTCAACTGGAGAATTCTCTCTTGCTCTAGGAAGGCTGGTCTGTTGCTCTGTTCAGGTTTTTAATTGATTGGAAGAAGACCACCCACATTATGGAGATAATGTGCTTTACTCAAAGTCCATTGATTTAAACCTTAATCTCACCCCAAATAACCCTCACAGAAACAACCAGAATAATGTTTGACCAGGCGTTTGTGTACCCCATGGCCCAATGAAGTTGGTTCATAAAGTTAACCATCACACTCTTCTTATTCAATAAGCCTTAGCCAAGCCCGCCTCTGTCTCTGAGCTTCTGTCTTCTTTCTCCTACTTGGAATTCTGTTCTGCTTTCTCTAGAACGTAAGTTCCTCCTGGGAAGAGATGCTACTCTGTCTTGTTCACTCATTTAATCCAGTGCCTAGAAGCATACCTGCCACCCGGAAATACCCGCAAAATAAATATGTATAAAATGGATGATTAAAATGATTAATTAACCTGTTCTAAGAAGATAGTACATCTGGACCTGAAAACATAAGTGGTCACTATATTGTATGATGTTGGAAGTTCAAGGAAATCTAGTCTTTCTTAAAGTATCCCCCTCCCAAACCATCACAGTAACATCCTTGTCTCTTGCCCCAAATCTGCGCCCTTCAAGTCACCCCTAGTTAGATAATATAGGCTGAGACATTTTGTCCCAATGATCTTTGCTAAGCGTACATACTACCTGAAGTCTTCTCCTCTATTTTTGTCACATAATTGTATCAATTCAGAGTAATTTGCTATGGGATCCCTTGGGCTGCCATCTTGAAAGACCCTGAGACTATGACCTTGAAGAAATGATTCAGAGAATGTCAGAGTTACAAAGTACCCTCAAGATCACCAGATTCCACTCTTCTTGTTACAGACAATAAAGCTGAGACAACCAATTAATGAAAGAGCTCAGTCCAGAAGCTGTCTATTTTAGGGCTCTACTTAACAGAACATACAAATTTCAGTGGAAGAAATTTTGTACCCACCAATACTGAGTGACAGATCTGAGCTAAGCTATGTTCAAGGGTTTGTGAAAGGGGAATGCGTGTATGAGTATGTATGTATATATGGGCATGGGGAATCATTGGGGTTTGGGAAGGCAAGAAATAATATATCATTTATTCCCCAAAACAATTCATAAACACATTATAAAGATCAAGAGATAATTAAAAATATTTTCTTTATTATTGGTAACACCTACTGGAAAATACTATTTCATATGTGCAGCCACAAGGCTTACTAATACTCTATTTTTCAACTCAAGAAAATGTTCACTCAGAGGGGAATTTTAGCCTGAAGAGCAGAAGTAAATATCCAAGGTCACCACTTACTACTGGTCCAGGGCAGGCATGGAACAAAGACAGTGCATCTCTACTGCTTACCACCTTTGGATAAATTAATCCCACACAGCCCCATAGGTAGACCAATGTTTGCCAGATCCTTACCACCCACTAATCCAATAAGTTGCTCTTTTTTCTGTGGGAAGAAAGTGGGGCTTAGGATTCTGGAAGAAGAAACACTTACAATGAGCCAAATCTTTCCAGATTTCCAGGAGGAGGGAGGCGGGCGGGGCAGGAGGACCTGTCTAAAGACAGCAAGCTGGGGAGCAGGCCTAGGTTACTTATGAGGTGCATTGATGTGAAGGACTTTTGACTTTCCCTCATAGCAGAATCCTTACCAGACTAAGTTCATTTCTTTTTGTTCTTTTTTTAAATTAGAGGGAATCCTATTTTTTTTTTTNGGCAAGTATTCCCCGAGGAAAGGCACAGCACTGAGCTAGCTGATTTATGGTGACTAGTCTCACTGCCCTCCTCCCTTCTGACTGCCCCCCTATTCCCCAAGGCAATGCCTCACCCCACCGAATGGGCCACGGGGTGCATCTGAGTGTGTATATGAGGAACAGAGGTGTGACTCACTGGTGTGTTTTTCCTCGTGGTGGTTGTTTGGGAAGTGGGGAGAGGGAAGATGGAAGGGTGGCGAGAAGCTGTGAGAGGGAGTATAAACATCAGAAGGCCCCTGCCCACGGTTTCTGACAGCTGATCTCACCACCGAGGCAGAGCCAGGGGCTGGATTTCATATTCTCAGCCCTTCGGCATTTGAAGGCACACAACAGGGAAGCCTTTCCCTTCCTGTGAGCTGAGGAATGAGGTTTCTTGTTCTTTTTGTACGGAACTCCCAGTCTTTCCCGACTCAGTACATGAAGCATGGATTTTGAAACAAACGAAAGTGTCAGTCTTTGACTTACTAGCACAAGATCTTAGGCAAATTATCTTCACGTCTCTGACCCGAGTTTCCTCATCTCTAATAGGGGGGTAAAAATATATCCTGTTGTGTCATTACTTGAATTAAATCCCATTAAGTGAGGCTGGTATGTGCATTGCACACGTAGGTTCTTGATGGATTTCACTATCATTGTAAGTAATTTATTTTTGAAATCAGAGCAGGTGTCTAAGGACTGAGGGCTCTCCAGACCACTTAAGAACTTGTTTGCCTGTTTGTTTTTTGTGTGTGGGAGGCTCTGACCGCTGAGCTGTTTATTTCTGGGACAAATAGGCTCAGTGCAAGCATGCCTGTGCCATCATTCTGTCTGTCTAACGTGTGCTTAGAATTACTCCAGAGCGTGATTCTTGCTCAATTTGGGACAGTATTTGAGTTTCGAGTCTGTCTTAGTTGTGCTTGCCTTAGATTTATACCGATTATAATAATGATGATAATGATAATAGTATTAATAGCAATTATAGCAGCAANGGTTGGAGTCTATAATAGACAGACCTAGCCCACTCCAGAGGAAGCTTTGGGAAGAAATGCACTGTTCAGTGAACATGGCACACGCTCCAGGTAAATGAACATGCCCAGGCGGGAGGGGGTGCGTGAGACCCCTCGTCCATGCCGGTCATGTCCCCTTAACAGAAGAGTTACCTTATTACCTTATGTGTGACCGGCAACCTTTACTGCCAATTGATTTGGTATTAGGTCCTAGCCAGAGAAACAGATCGGCAAACAACCAACTGCTAATGGTATGATACACCCTTTCTTTCTTCCCCTGGAGCATGTTATTTCTAAATAAATTAGTCCCTGGATATCAAATGTATTGCAAATGAAAGGCATTTATAACACACCAACAAGTATGTATTAATCATCTCAAATTCTAGAACTGTAAACCTAGAAGAAAGCATGGAGATGATTTGCTTCAAACCCTTTATTTTATAGATGAGGTAGCTAAGGGACTAAAGAGAATAAAATATTTGCCTAAGATCACTCAGTAAGTTTTACAAGCAACATACTCTTAAAATAGACCTCCAACTAGTAAGCATAAAGGAATCTGTCCAAGATCAAGAAGAGAGAATTGTTACAAATATAATAGCAGTTTACCAGTACATTTATTAATTACAGAAATCTGCACAGCAACCTTCAAACACAGCACACACACACACACACACACACACACACACACACACACACGCACACACACACAGGCACACACATGGCATTCATCATCCTAACAACTCACAGAGGCACATCCACCCTGTATTTGTAACCAGGGAAATGGCCTTTTTCCTCAAACTAAAGAGACTATAGGGATGTGTGTCAGTCAGTGCATGATTAAAGCAGGAAGGCATGGTTCCCCAAATTCTTTCTTCGTTTTTTATCATCTTAATCCCATATGTCAGTTCATGGTGTCCACTGATGTCATCAATGCAGAAACTCATTTTAGAAAGCCCCTAATGCCAGAAGTCCAGCCAAGGGTGACTTGATTCTTCCCATCTTACTTGCTAACAATTGTGTCATCAGCTTGGACTGACCACTGAAAGAGTGATCAGTTGGAGTGATAGCCTTTCAGTTCTGCAGAAACTAAAAAGTTGACTCAAACCAAGAAACGGATAGGGGTGCCTGGAATCAGAAACCATGGAGCCATTCACTCTCTGACATTCCATCGTAGGCTGACCCTGTGGGGAAGACAGAGAACTGCTAGTTACATCTAGTAGCACAATGGCACGACAAGATAAGTGTTTGGGGAGATCCTGAAGGTCAGCCAAGAGCACCGCAGGCTGGAGGCCGATCTTTGCTGATGCAATAGTATTCCAGTTTAAACTAGTTAATTCAGTTAAAGATAATATAAATCTTCTTGTTTAGGCGAGAGTGGTTGGGATTGCTAATTATGCTTTTGGCCAACCCATTAGAAGATAGCCACTCTATATGGGCTGTTGTGAATGGATCTGATCAAAATTAATATCTGGACCTCATCTATTAGCAACTGGGTGGCCACTCTAACCAAATTGAATATGATCATTCAGATAAGACCACAGACAGCAAATCATATTAATAGTGTCATGCGAAAGTGATCCCTTAGAAGTGTCTTCTTCTCCTAGATTCCCCACCTATTCTTTCTATTCTGTCATCTTCATTTCTTGGCTTGTTATCTCCTGGTTCCATCTCATAACAGACCACTGAGTGTTCAAACAGGCCAGCCGCATATATTTAGAGGCATGAGTAAGATATATAACCTCCCTGTTCCTGAGATTCCTCCTCTTTAAAAGGAAGAAAATAGTAGTACCTCTATCACAGGATTTTGGCAAGGAGTAAATTCACTAATATGTGGTGATTAACTAATGCCTGGCACATCGTAAGCACTATTTAAGTATTTGCTATTATTATTATTTAGAAGGGATTTAAAGGGCCTTGAGAATTCCATGCCCCACATTTGCCTGTGCTGGTCCTGTGGTCATCGTTGATTTAACTATGGTTCCTAAATTCCTTTTCTCTCTCACACTCTCTTTCTCTGACACACACACACACACACACACACACACACACCACTCATGACTTTTCATTATGCACTATAATATGTATTAGTCATTTTCACATTTCACAGTTTTATTAGTTCCAGAGGCCTCAAAATGGAGGTCTCTATTGGGATTGCCTGCATGCTAGGTACTGTGGAAGGTGCTAGGAATATAAAGAACCATGAGACATACTCCTCCCTTTAAGGAGCTGATGGTCTAATTAGCAAGCAGATATGCTGACAGCACTGCCCAACACTGTGCTGAGTCTTACGATAGAGCACAGAGGTGCTCTGGGGCCCCCACCTCAGAGGGCACAACTCAGAGGGAGAAGGGTGTTGAGGGAAAGAGTCCTGGAATAAATTCCTAAAGTATGAACAGGAGGTTAGTAAGCAAATGAGACAGGAAAACAGAAGAAGGCATTTTTGGTAGGTAGAGGGATTGGCTCATACAAAGAAAAAGGAGCAAAAGGTCATAGCGTATTTAGAGCACTTTAAATCAGTAACTGATGGCTGATACAACAAATGACATCTGTCAGAATGATCAAAGGATGAGAAATGGCAGGAAGAGTGTTAGGAGATGAGGCTGAAAAGGGGCCCAGTAGCTGTACCAAGAGGCCTTGTGTGCTACTAGTGGATCTTGGTCATGATCTGCAAGTGAAGATGATGAGGGTCGTAGCAGGATTTTAAAGAGGAGCGTGCATGGCCAGGTGCTCATCTGAGAAAAGGCGCACTGGCTGCAGAGCGGAAGGCGGATTAGGAAAAGGTGAGTGGGGTGGGCAGAGGGGGAACCGTTGGTGATAGCTGCCTGTGGTTCTCTACGCAGTAACTTTATTGCTCCTGTCTTCTTCCCCTACCCTCTCTGTGGACCAAGGAACATAACTAGATATTTAGCTCACCTGGCCCAGTGGGTGGACATGAGACCAAACTAGCCAGAGTGCTACTTCCTTTTGTAACATGGCCTTCGAAGCTGCAGCCCATGGGCAGGCAGGCCAAGACTTAAACGCTAAATAGATCAGCGGAATCCAGTCAAGTGATGAAGCAATGTAGGTGGGAGATTACAAAATCCCTGGACTCAAATCTGGTGAAAAGCAGTGAAGGAAGTTACAACTGAATTAGGTAACTTTCAGCTCTTCTCAGGAGACTCAGGTTAGCCAAATGGGTCCCATTTGTGGGACATGGGCTCAGCACTCCCTGATGGCTGACTGTTTTTGAAAGTGCTTATCAAGTCCAAGTTTTCTAGCTCCTGAGCTCACGTCTGGGCCTAAATGTCTGGTTAATGAAAAAAGCCATCCTGTGGGAAGGTTGCTCCAACTCGCTGGAAATTACAAAACTGTTCCCCTATCAGGTAAGCGTTTTCCAACCTTGGAAGTTTTTAAAAGTAACTATAAAGAGAGGATGAAGTTAACAAACCCACACTTTTAACATTTTTGTGTTGCATTTAAGACAACCCCTACATGTCTGCTAAATGAAATTGTTTGTAGTGTTTATAATGTGTTTTTAATGTTTAAGAGATTCTGGCATAGTTGACCTTATAATTAGCCATGTGATTCTAGTTTAAACGACTAATTAAGTGGTTGACTTCAGACTAAAGCTTTAAAGTTGAAAGTTCCAAGAGAGGTTGGCTAAGTTTGTAAACAGTATTGAAAGATTTAAGAGAACTTTAAGGTCATGGTATTTAAAAGTTTAATTTATTAGATTTATAAGAACTGCTTAGGTACTTAGGAAAGCTTTGCTTGTTAGTCAAGCATTTGGAGTACTTAAAAAGAAAATATATAAAGAGTATATATTACATTTATAAATGCGGTTTAGACTGTTTAAGGGAACTTAATTGCCAAAATTGTAAAGTACCCCTTAAAATTTTATTAGATTTATAGATAGAAAAATAAGATTTGTAGTTTGAACTTAAAAGCTTAAAGGAGAAAAAAAAACTTCATTACTTCAGTATATTGAATATTTATCTTAGAAACCAAGTAGCTGCAAACAGTCTTCTATGTGCACAAAAGCTGGCCTCAAGGACCCCAGAGAACTCCTGCCTTCTTCCTGGGATTTGTTTGACCTGAGACAGGAGCAGAGTTCCTTTTCCTCTCCTGGTTTGAGCTGAGAAGCTGGTGGCCATGGCGTGAAGCAGCCTTACTGCCTTCCAGAATAAAGCTGGCTTTTGATCCCAGGTTCCAGTCAGCCCCAGGGCCAGCTCTGCTCTCATCTTTACCTTGGGCAGTTTAGGGGAACCAAAGCATTGTCCTTAATTGCTTTTAGCTGGTTGGAGGTGGGTCTCGACCACTTGCAACTAAGAAGTCCTAACTATTGCTGAGGACATGAAGGGAGGGGCCCATTTTAATGCCCCTTGTGAGATAAAAGCTGCGTAACTTGAAAACAAACAGAAACCTACAAAGACGTATATTTAACAGTTTGGTCGTCATGTAGCTTCTTCCCGAGAGCTTTCCTACTATCGCTTGCCTTCTGATGAGCCTGGATACCTGACCCTCCCCTCCCCCATCTCCAGAGACTCCTTCCTTCACCAAAGCCAGGGAGGCGGGTGACACCAGGATGAGCCAGATGGCAGGGTGTGGACCCTTCTCTGTTCCCCTTTTTTTTTGGTTTTGGGGTCTAAAGAAATTGGAGCAGGAGGAAGAGCTGTGATGGGAGAGAACCCCACGTGACTATGCATTTTTTTTTTGTCTTAGTTCATTATGTGGCTAGTCTCTAGATTTAAAAAAGATATTTCTCTGGAATCAGTTATGAATTTCTGATGAGGACTTGGTAGCTCTGTTCAAGCCTAACAGGGTACAGGTAAGGGCGGTGCTGCCTCCTGACTGCAACAGTTTGGGGACTCTGGTGCCATTAACTGAAATTAGGCACTCAGAGGGGTAGATTTAGGGATAAAAAGAGGGGTTCAGTTTGGTACAAGAAGAGTTTGAGGTGCTGTGTGGCTTCTTGTTGGGAGTAACCTTTAGGCGATGGCCTCTAAAATCCAGGAAGCAGATCAGGATCGGTGCAGCAGGTTTTAGAGTGATCGCTTTGAGGTGGTTGTTGAAGCCTGATTTTCTCTGTTCTCACTGCACCTTGCTGGTTGTTAGGCATTTTGCTAAGCACCGGGGAGGGCCCTGTATCTGTTTTAGGAATGCATTTGACTCAAGTAACGGAAAACCCATCCTACAGTGGTTCAAATTGAGAGGGATATTTTTTAACTTTGTATATATTTATGTGCAAGGATATATTTGTATTTTTTGTTGATTTCTAATTGAAATATAATGTTGTATTAGGTTAGGTACACATAATGATTTGCTATATGGATATATTGCAGAACAGTTACCACAAGTTTAGCTAAGCTCTATCACCACACATAGTTACAAATACTTTCTTTTTCGTTTTGATGAAAGGAAGTCTTTTCATTATTACCTACCTGAAAGGAGGCAGCTGTTGGTGTTGGTTTCATGGGTCAGTGATGCCAGAGCTGGCGTCTGCCGTTGTCTGCTCATTTCCCTTACGGTCTCTAGATGGTTACTGCATCTCCAGGCACAGACTTTACATTCGAGGTGGGGGCAAAAGGCAGATTCAAGTTATGTTGGTTTCTTTTATTAAGGAGGAAAAATCTTTTACGTCTTTTTGCTTTGCCTTTGAGACTTCCGCTTGTGTTTCAATGCCTAGCACTGTGTCACATGGCTGCCTCTAGCTGCAAGGAAAACTCGGGAAAGGCAGAAAATAAAAAAGGAAATTTGAATAATTGTGGAGTCAGCCTATGAAGGACGATTCCACCATAAGGAAGTTACAGTGTTGTGACGGTTTTCCATGACCTTGGAATCTGGAGCCCAGGCCTGGTCCGCGGTGAATGCCTTGATTAGGCTGATGGCTTAATGATCAACGGCCTCCTGTGATTTATTTTCTCCCTCTCTTGAAACTTGCTCTATATTCTGGAGCTTGATCAGTCATTTTCTAAAGTCTGTATAAAAATGATATTGTTACTATCTGACCATGTGAGATCTTCCCAAATGTATTAAGAATCTGGACAGTCATAGAAGTCTCCAAACTATCCCCCAAAATGTAAAAGTGGGAAGAACTTTGACCTGACAGGGAACCTATGTAAATGACAGAGAACCTGTGGAATTTGACAAGGACTCTGGCAAACCTTGGCCATGAAAGCCCTGTGGAGGATTATTTCCAGAGTTTTGTAAGCAGTTTGAACACCTGGATGTGGAAGGCTTGTCTGGGCAAGGTGATGCTTGAGGCTGGAACGTGGACTGTGCCATTTTGAATTTGCCAAGAAAGCTTCAGGCTCTGTCTCGTGTTTGGACCACTGAGGTATTTCTCCTAAAATGGCAATATTGTGGCAATTAAGTGCCTTATCACAGTCAAAAAGAGTTAAGAAAAGACCCTCAAGGAAAGAAAGAAACCTTTCTGTGGTTTCCTCAATAAGCAGAGTTGCTATTTTTAACATTAGAGGTCAAAGCAGGGCACTACGGTGTACACGTTAAATCTACGTTTATTCCTGAGGATATAAGATCGGAACCTCTGTGACAGGAGCTTTGGTTTTGTGTTCAAACGTCTCTATTGTTCTGAAAGCTTCAGGGGGGCCTTACTTTAGAGGTGGGCTCCGAGAAAGATGCTTGATTCCACCAATTTCTGAACTGGGAGGTGAGTGCTATTTATATTATCTAGTGCCTGTCGGGTACTATAAAGAACCGCCACCACTAAATGTTAAGTTTCCAACTCATTTCTCGACTTCCAATTCAACTTTGTTTTGTCCTGAATAACCAATACATGCCATGTATTTCCTAGGACGGAGCTTACACATATATTCAGTCTTCCTTTAAGTGGCAATGAATGTTCTCCCCAAATTTGCATCCTGTACCAGACATTTAGAAGTCAAATATTTTCCCACTGAGTTTTATTACGCATTGAGAAATGTTTTGTTTTCATATCTGATTGGTGTTCAATTGGCAAAGGCCCTCGTGCTCCGACCATCAGATATCCTCAGCCTACAACCTCTGTGGCATGTCGTTAATATTTCATGGGAACTGAACATGCTCTAGAAGCTTATTAGCCTATATAATGAGAGGGAGAGTTTCAGTCACTGAAATTCCAGGACCTGTTCTCTATGAAACTAATAGCAGCCACAGGACTTCCCTGGAGGCTCTTTGTGAAGCAGGGGGTCATGAGTTGGGAGTGAAGAGCCTGAGAGGAACGACTGGATGGGAAAGAGGGGGGCCAATTAGCGCCGTGGTATCAGGGAAAGAAGAGACATTCATACCGACACACAGAGAGAGATACACACAGGGAAACAGACAGACAAGCACACACACAAAGAATGCATGAGGGAGAACAGCCAGTGTGGGGGCTTTTGGCAGAAGGACGACGTATCATTAGGAATTTTTGGATGTTTCTCTGTGTAATATGCTATTTAAACTCATACACAACCCTTTCAAGAAAACCAAATACAGTAATACCTTGGTTTGCGAGCATAATTCATTCCGGAAACAAACTACTCGTACGATATCACTTGTTTACCATGTTAAAATGTATTAGAAATGTTTGCTTGTCTTGCGGAACACTTGCAAACCACGTTACTCACAATCCAAGGTTTTACTGTATAAAGATTTAGATCATTCATCAAGACTTCTGAGGTCAGATGTGTGTTGTCCTGGGTGATGCATCAATGGACAGAGATAGGCCTCGAGGCCCCTGGACATAGGTGGGTTTCATTTATGATTTAAACCCCTTCCTATCTGTTCTCCAGTTGCTGGGAAAGGTTATTTCCTTAAAGTGGGGCATCCTCCAAATAAACTGTGATTTGTCCTAGACAGTGTGGATAGCAGAAAAGGTATCTTGAACTTGGAATCAAAAGTCCTAGTATCCAGTGCCAGCTGTGCCACTTGCTAAGCCCTCACCTGAGTTTCCTTACCTGTAAATGAGACTACAGTACAATGTTGTGAGAATTAAGTGAAATAATGTCTGTAAACATTCCTTCTACTGTATCTGGCACATAATGAGTTAAATGGACCTTGCATCTGGATCAGTGGAGAATATCTAAACTATGCCATCAGACTATTTTTACCCCGATCTGCCTATGTGAGGTAGAAGTGAAGAGTCATTTCTATTACTAATCTGATTTTCTAATCAAGAGCTATCTCTGGGGTCATCAATAAAAAATCAAAACTAGTATCAACAGACCCATTATCCCCCATTAAAGAAAAATATTGCTGAATTTTGTACCAGGGAGGAAAGTTAGGGGAAAATTAGGGGATAAAATCCCTGTGCTTTCTGCTCCATGTATATCTCCAGTGAGTCCCCTGCAGAATACATTTTTCCCCCCATCAGTCGGGAGAAAGGAAACATTTGTTTCCTGAGCCACTGGAGCTCTGACGACAAGATGCTCAGTGCACAATATACACCCAGCGGTTGTACTCGAAAGCAAGTAGCCTCATACTCATAGGCAGGGAGAGAGGGAGAGAGGGAGAGAGGGAGAGAGGGAGAGAG
>NW_017732869.1:151612-167301 GCF_001890085.2 Hipposideros armiger | reverse complement strand
GAGAGAGAGAGAGAGAGAGAGAGAGAGAGAGAGAGAAGGAGAGAGAGGGAGAGAGAGGGAGAGGAAGGGAGAGGGATGGAGAGGGAGAGAGAAAGAAAGAGAAAGAAATGGAGATGAAAGGGGCCCGTTCCAGCATCTTGGGCTCGATCCATAGAGTGGGGCACACACCCTGACTCTCACAGCTAAGAGTCCTGTGAAAACACTGGTTTCTGAGGAGAGCCCTGAGGGATCATAACCCTTAATCCAATTTCAGGATGATGAATTGAGGCTTTTCCCCACAAAGCAGAGGATACAATATGTCTTGCTTCAGATATACTGTTGCAAATAGCATTTCCACTGAAAGTAAGGAAATTCGGTGCCATAATAGTTGATATGTTGCTAACATAGGAGGTTGGTGTCGTTTTAAAGATATTTGCTAAAACAAATGATAAATTAATTACTAAGTGCCTACTGTGTGCTCTGAATTATGTGGTATGGGACAGATGCCCAAAATGAGGCTCCTCCTGGCAGTGAGGTACTAACTTAACATCAAGTTAGGATGTTAAGGAAGAGGAGCGTCACTGGGCAGCACAAGGGGTCTGACAATTAAATCCATGAACTTGCCACCGTGCACTTATGTTGGCAGCACTGTACAAACAACTCAGTAAGGTTTCATAACCTTATATCAGTGTCTCTCATCTATGTTCATGTCAACATGTGGTGGTGTCTTGCTGAGTGGCACTCATTATTGTTGCTGCGTGCTTTTGTGTGCCCTCGCGAGAATGCCTGAGCTTGAATTAGAGCTCCTCGCTGCCCATGTGCACTTCAGCTCAGCATTGCTGTCTTGCCTAAGGAACGTCAGGGATGGCATCACTGTGCCATCTCTGCTGCAAATTCCAAAGTGGTACCCCAAGGGCTATATCTTGGTCTCCATCCAAAACAGTGACATGTCACTGTTAATTAAAGCTGCACGACACTACAGGGTTTCCACCAGGGAGCGAAGCAGCTGAAGTCTTCTCCGGTATCATTTCTTAAATTGATAGTGATTCCAGAAATGCCCTTGAATGCTCACAAAACACTGTTAGGTAAGAATGCTGCACAGAAAGATGGAAAGGTAGCTGGGAAGATCATTTTTCTTCTAATCTGTACCCCCAGCTCACAGATCTAAACAGGCCTTGTCTTTTTTTCTTGTCTAAGCCACAGGACCCCACTTCCACCTTTTCATCAGGGAACTGAGACCATGTCCTATCCGGGTAAAACTAAGGTCTCCCGATTATTATCCTTATGTTCTTCCTTTTACCCCCATAATGGGAATATGTGGCCCCTTGTAGGAACAAAGAAAAAAAAAACCTTTTGACCCAAACTTTCTAAACTGTTTTCTTTAGCAAAAGGATAGTGAAATTGCTGCACTCAGCACTCATAGCTTTCTCAGAATTGCCACATTCAAAAATGCCTGAGACCAGGCTACATGGATATCTAATGTAGAAAGGGACCATAGACTGAATATTGCTAGATTTCAATTTCTGCTTTGGAATCAGGGACCTCTGATTGTCCCAGCTGGGCAGTGGTGGTCCGGGGCTTCAAACAAAAAGCACTTTCACTCCCTTTGCTCAATGAGGAGTGCTTGTTGCCCGTGGTTACTCATTCCCACAAAGCGCAAACAGACGATTTTTGTGTATCTGTCAAATTAAAGGTACAGTCTAGCAAATACTACATGTTTGCATTTCTCTTTAATGATGTCTGTGGTTTGCATTAATATGGAAATAGATGCAGCCCTAAGGCACTTTTGAAGTTGTCAGGGCTGTTCTCATGTGACACAGTTTTTACATCTCCGTTTATTGTACAGTACTCCCTTGATTTTAAAATCTGTGCTTACCTGATGTATTGTAATTACGGGATCAAAAATGACAGGATGATGCTATTTCAAAGTTACAATGAATGATAATAATACCTTAGGTTTATATAGTGTCTTTCTTCTGGAAAAGTAAAAGAGTTTTTGCATATATTATCTGATGTATCCTCTTGACACCCCGGTGAGGTATTATTAGCCCCATTTTACAGATGAAGGACCAGAAGCAGGTGGGTTATCTGACATCCAAGTTCAGCCATAGGCTCTGGCTGCTGAACCACCCCGTAGGAAGCATTAAATACCTATCTTCACTGCTGAACTGCCTTGGAACTTAACACACTTCACCCAGAGCACCCACCACTGTGTCCCTCCAGTAATGGCTACACGATGATGTGTAACCTTTTCTGCTAGGTCTTCTATGGTCAGAGCAATCATTTCTCCCCTTCTTTCTTCCCTACCCCACCTTCCCTTCCTTTCCCCCATAAACATTACCCACCAGCTTTGCATTCTGTTAGATTCTACAGAGTTAAGGAGGGGTAAACAGTTCTGCCTTCCTGGAACTCACAGGCTGGTGAGAGAGGCAGAGAATAAAGCAGGTGATTATCACATGAAGAGATAAGTGTGCTCAGGGTACTTCCCAAGGCAGGAGGCTTAACAGTGTCTGATGGGACAAAGGACTGCTCCAAGAATGCTTCTAAAGACAATGGCCCTATGTTAATCCTATTTTAAGTTTCCCACACCTACCTAGAGACATGCATATGCAGTAAAATATTAAAATTTATATTCTAAATCAAGCTCATGAGCTATTAAAACAATTAGTTCTGTCTCCTCTACCTTGGCAAAAAATACTTTTATAATAACCTGGAAGGCTGACTCCGCAGAGTTCTAAGCTGGCAGAGTGGGGAGAGCGACCTGTGCCCCAGCCTGTGACACTTAGCGTGCTCTCCTTGCCTTTTCTTCTCACCCCAGGCTCTGGCTGCACCTTGAGGAGCTCATCACTACCCCCCAGCCCACATGTACAAGCTCCATCCAAACACCTTGCAAACATCAATTATTGGTGCGGCAGGGCACATACAGGGGTGTGGTCTACCTCAGAAGCGTGGGCCCTGGGGAGAGGCCCACACCAGCCCTGAAAGTGGGTTAGGGCCATTGGGAAGGAAATTCTGGAGTTCTGGCTACCTGGTGGTGTTCTAGAAGGAGGATGGGCTCTGCCTGAATGGGCACATCCCCTTGGCCTCATGGACTCCACCCATGGCAAGGGATATAGCCGAAGGAGGACCAGAGCCTCGGGTAGGGCCTTCTCTTGCCAGAGTCTAAGAACAATACGGTTGTGCATTTCAGAGGCCAATCCAGTGTTTCTCACCACAGGCCTGGAATGCCTTTAAAATCTTCACCTACATTTTAAGAAGTCACACAAAATTTGTTTCTCCCTGACCCATCTTACAGCATGGCAGAGCCAATTTTTCAGCTGCATAGGCCAAGAGCCCTAGAGTCATTCTCGACTCTCTCTCTCATGCCTACTTCCATTGGTAAATGCTGACAAATCTATCCAGACACTAAGATCTTCTCACCACTCTCACTGCTGCTGCTGTAGTCTGAGCTACCATCATGCCTTGTCCTGAATTTTACAACAGCCCCCTAACTGGTTTTCCTAGCCTGACTTGTCTCCATCCTTGCACCCCTTACTGCTGACCCACATTGGAACAACCAGAGGGAGCCACCGGAAGTCCAAATCAGAAAAAATCAGTCTTCTGCTTAATTTCTTCCAATGACTTCCCAACCCATTCAGTGTGAAAGCCGAATTCTGTATTCCTCTCCTCCCATATCATCTCCTACTGTTTTCCCCTTCAGTCTCCCATCTCCTGCCATATTGGTCTCCTTATTGTTCTTGTAACCCACAAAGCACACTCCCACCTAGGGACCTCTTTCTTGCTGCTTCCTCTACTTAGAATACTCTTCTCTAAGATATCTGATCACCTCCTCCCTCATTTCCATCAGGTGTCTACTTAAAATTGCTTTTCCAGATGATCATATACCTGACTCCCACCAAGACCATATTTCTCCAACTCTACTTCATTTCTTTCATTGCATTTATTACAACAAGCATATAGAATAAATACATCTTTATTTTTATATACATCTCGCCACACACATACCAGAATGTAAGCTCCATGAGGGTAGGCATTTTGTTCCTTTGGAGCCTAGAACATCTAAGTACATAGTAGTCACTCAATAAAATATTATTGTATTTCATTCAAATTCCAGAATTTGGTTCTGAAATTTATCCATTATTATTTTAGGGTTAATTTTTCTTCTTAGTTCCTGAAATCAAAACAGAAGTGTTAGGGAAATGAGTCTGTGATATTGGTATTGCTGGGGCATATTACCTCAAATTTCCAGATTGAAAGCAATGGAAGCTGGTGCTATATAAATGTTTGCTTTATAGAGGAAAGCATTATATTCACATTACTGTGGATCTGGGCATATTGTCTATGATTCTGAACCTAACCACATCCCATGTCCTATTCTCCTGGGTGACACATTAAGTTAGCTAAAGTCTATTGACCCTTGTGTGACAGATTGAGTTGTACAGTGAACTTTCTCAATGGGAAACATATGACTTTTATGATCCCAACTCTTGTCTGTGCTGTATTTATATGCTCTTGTTTATTTTTTACTTTGAAATGTTAGCTAATTATGTCCTTCTAATATAACCAATTTCCATAAGCCACACATAAAACCCTAATCATTATTGTAGTCAAAGCTTACATCAACCTCCTTGACCTCCTCAAGGTCAAGAGCTTTTTCTTGTGTTTTTTTTTCCCTCTCACCTCACACACCCCATATTTATTCTTCTCCCAACATAATAGCAAATGAGTCATGGCTATGTGAATCATTGCTCAAGAAGTTAAAGTCACATAAAAAAGAAAATATCTTTTGTAATTTGAGACTTCAGGGAAGGCTTAGCTGTAAGGCAAGTGGTCTAATATTTCTTCACATGGTCACTGATACCCTCTAAGCACACTTCTTTTAAGATTTTACGTTAATCTTCATTAGTTTTATAATTATCATGGGTTTCTAAACTTAAATTACTTAAAGCAGAGGCTTTAATTAATTTATCCACACCTTTATTACTTTTTTTAAACTAATGTACATTTATTATGGGAAACTTTGACAACATAAACAAGTGAAAGGAGAAAATAGAAGCATTCATGGTCCATTCCCTAAGGCTAACCATTATCAGCATTTTAGTTCATGTCTTTACTTTGTTTGATAGCAGTATATTTATTGCTTCACTCCTGGTTTAAAATTTTTTAATTATTTACACAAGTAATAAGTTATCCTCATTTTAAAAAATGGAAGTGCACAGAACCAAAAAGAAGGGGATGGTAAACCATCCCCTTATAATCTCACCATCCAGAGATTTCCACTGTTAATATTTTAGGAAATATCCCTCCAAAATTATACCTATGCATATACTCATGCATGAATATTATAGAGTACATATTATGTTTATACCAAAGTGCTAAAGTATGATATATACTACTCTACAAACTTCCACCATTTAATAAGTCACAGCATGATGTATTTTTTATATCTTCATGATATTTGTGACTAAGATCCCATTATATGCCTATACCAAAACTTATTTTGTCAACAGATATGCTAAACATATCTGTTGTTTCCTCTTTTTTTGTCCTTAGATGAACATCCATGCAAAAAAACATTTTTCCACATTTATGAAATTTGTGGATCTGGAAATGCTGAGGCAAGAGACACCAAGATTACTGGAGCTTCGTTTCGAAGTAGAATCTTCTGTGGACGTCTCTATAACTTTTTAAATAATATTTTTTTGATCATGTCCCCACACAGAGCATGGACATCTCCTATTGAATCTTTTTTCCTTCTAAAATATTCACCACATACAGAGCGCTTATACTTGATCAATCCCCGATATTTACCTGGCAAACAGCATCACATGAAACATACTTTCAGTTTGATGCATGATTTGACTGTTCAACCCCCAAGAGCAGTCTTGCTGACTCAAATAGCATCACCAACTTTCCCCATCCTAACTACCCTGACATGTACTCATGTTAACTCTAAGGCTCAAAATTAAATATGTTAAATTTATGAGAAATACTTTATACTGGCCTTACATGCTACAGATTTGCTTCAATCAACGTTAGTTTAATACTATAACAATTATTACCAGGTGACAACTGCTCACTCATAATGTAGCTAATCTGCCAAGCTTCACATATGCGTAAGTAAATATACTTATTGTAATTTTGACCTTTCATTTCTCTTTGCTCCTTGAAGCAAGCCAACAGGACTGTCAAGCAAAGAAGCACAAAACAATAGGGTTCCTTCCAAATACATTAGAGAAAAAAAGAGAGAGAAAGCAGTAAGAGTCTACACTGCCTTGTACCTGAGTGCAGGTGAGAGGTGTTTAGATTGATATATGCGGTGTCATTTTCTGGGCCATTAAATATTCTGTCATCTCTGGAATGGAAAGCTGCAGTGATTTACCAGCAGATGACATAACATCGTATTATCATTTAAAAAACAAAATGAGAAGCACAGGTATTGAACAGAACATATTTTTAAGTTTATCACCTGAAAAAATAAGATTCTGTTGCAGGAGAAAACCTGTAAATTTATTCTTGCTGATCAAGCTCTTCATCTAAATCATTTTGATTTAAGTGACAAACTAAGCTTTTTGGGGAATAAACTAGTGAATGAGAGAAAGGCTTTTACCAACAGGGCCAAGAGAATGCCTGGTAACAAATTGCAAGCTTTTGGAGGTAGGTGTTCAAGGCCATTTAAACGATTTGTTTTTTCTTTCTGTTCTGAAGACTTCATTTACTTCTAGACTGAGCCAGAGTAAGATGACACCAAAATAATCAACTTTTTTTTCCTATTTCATATAAGCTTCTCTATAGGCCCAGAAGTAGCAACACCTCAGAAAAGCAGACACCGACCTGTCGGCCATCTATCTGAGCAAGTGAAAGCAATCTAGGCCCTGAATCTTTCCCTGTGGTCTCTGTGGGGTAATACAGATGTGATCTAAGCAAGAGAGACTAAAATAGACTTGGAAGACTTTTTCTTATCATAAAAGGGTTCATTTATATTTTGTCATAATGAATCAGGAACATTCATTGTTTAAAAAAATGACGATAGATGAAAAATTGTGTAAAGCTCATCTATAAGTGTCTACAAATGGAGTCAATATCTATGCAAAAACCATTTGTAGAGTCTGAAGCTTTTCATGATTGGAAAACATAGTCAGATATATTTTGTCATAACCGCAGATGCTTCATTTAGTGTTAAAACTAGATTTTTTAAGTTTCCATTCATTTTTTCTGCAATACTGGCAAATTGGAGAGTAACTATAAGTAGGGAATGTTTTGTATGAAAGATGTTTGAAGTTTCTAGATCTAAATACACCTATGAAAGCTGAAATTGTGTTAGGTGAAAGAAGAAATGAATTTATTTTGTGTTGTTCCAGAAAAAAAAAAAAAGATGTGTTTAAAAAGGTAAAAAGTTCCCAGAAGAATTTCTGGCACAAATGCAGAAAATGTGTCTTTAGGTCACTACCTGCTATTGTATAACTGCCTCTCCTCTCATCAGCATATAGACCAGAAACACACACCTGCTGAATGATGCTAAGTTGGAGGCCATGTTTTCACAAGATGACCCTGCTGTCTTGGCTCCAACTAACTGTACCAGAGGCCACATGTCTCAGATCTGCTTTCTCAAAAACGCAAGGAAAGAAACTGTAGTCAGATGGCTGGGGTCAAGGAAACTGGCTATAAAGTCAGAGTCAGCTTAATGGCAAGTAAGTGTTACTGGAGCCTGCCAAACGAATCCAATCTATAAAAATTAGAAAGAAGCAGATGTTCAGGGAGTAGAAGAGATAAGAGGCTTTGAAAGCCCAGAGAAAGTGATGGAGAAAAAAATAATTGATGACATTCTAGATTCTTGAAGTTCAGAATTCAGTTAAACAAGATCATCTTGCATCCTGCTCAACCCCTGCTCACCCCCACCCATTTTGTAAGCTATTTTGAGTAGATTCTCTATTTCTTGAAATCAAAAAATCCTGAAGAAACCCTAAGTCAGTGTCTCTTCTTTCCTTCTCCTCCAGATGCTAAAACCAGGACAAATGGTATAACTTACAGGGAAACGGATCTCATTTAGTGATTGAAACTGTCTATGCCCAGAATGTACTGCCATTGAAAGTGTTCAAGTGGGAGCTATAATCCACCCCTTGCTATCACAAATCATGCCATTAGACTTGTGTATGTTTGTTTTTTTCCATTTATAATTTTTGCTTATAGTCAGAGCAGTGGTTAAGGTCTGGGAAACAAAAGTAATTCCTTAACTTTGTCCACACATGACTAGAGCCCTCAATAATTGCCCCCAAATGCCACCAATAATCATTTGGTCTGTATAAAATATATTGGGGAAATGACTCTACACATAAAAGTTGTTTGACCTTGAAAAGTTTTATAAATGTTACAAAGCCTCAATTTTGTCATCTATAGATGGGGTCCACAAACCTTTCATTGAAATCTTTGAACCAGAAGTATTTCAGAATTTTAAGATGTTCGATAGCTCAAGCAGTTAATATACTGTATTTTGTGTAGATGCATCACTGAGTTTTGTACCAACACCTTGTAATTATGCCATGTCTTCAGGGAAACATTTGGATACCCATGCCAACCGGGTAAAGACCACAAGTAGGCATTACACCAATTTAGGTCAGATTTTGCTATCAAGGGGTTTGCCACAGACCCAATAAAACTGTTCTGTGTTTCAGAACTTTTTGGATTTCAGGATTTTGGGTGGGGTTTGACATCTGAAGCACTTACCTCTTAGGGGCATTGTAAGGATGGAATGTGACCAAGCCTATAACACAGTGGGAACAGGCTCTCGGTATTTGTTTTCCCACTCCTGCCTTGGTTGTAGATTCAACCATGATCCCAGGACCCAGCCTGTGCATCCATTGCTGCCATTTGATCCTGGTGATATCCTTCTGTCCCCTCTTCCCTCCTAAACTTGAGTGACAGCTCCAGCCCAGCCAAGCCCACACTGACTATATGTCAAAGGTCGCTGCATAACCAGCTGAGCCTCTCCTGCAAAAGGTTGCTTGGTGCATAGTGAGTGCTCCGTGTTGCTCACCATCACAACTATTTCTACTCCTAGTGATGGCATCATTATTAACTGTCTACCCCAGATGCTCATGGTTCCTTTTTCAAGAATTTGTGTCCTGAGTGACCTTTCACTGTCAACACCAAAGCACAGAAAAACAAAGATCCGGGGACAGTAAACAAATAGCTTCTTTTATAGGTGAAAATATAAGTAAAAGAAAACATACATCCGAGTTTGCGTTGGTGGTCATCTTTATCTTGGCTATCATCATGCCACTGGGTTCTAATGAATTTCAGGAAGAACATGGAAAATTGGCCATTTGGGTCACAGTTTTTGTGAAACTGAACCACACACATGCAGGCACTCAAAAGAGCTATGTGAGCATTTTTCATCTGTATGCCATTACTCTTAAGATATTTTAAGATGGAAGAGCACTCAGAAATCTTGCAGTGAGGGGCTCTCCTTTCTTTCTCATTCTAGTAGTTTCTTATACTTTGGAAAATGCTGCATTAAAGGGTCCTAAAACCTCCTGTGGTGTCCAAAGGAGATAAAAACTGCTTCTAGCATTGAGGCCAACACAGCTTCAATCTTTCCATCTCACTTGAGATAACTTATAAAGCTGGGAATTTCTATGTGTTGCCCTTTCAACCACTTCAGATTGTTGGAATCCTGATAGAAATTCCGTACTTCTACCTATCCTATCCCCCAGAGCGAATTGCTAACTTCCCCTCTTTGGCAATTACAGCTGAACCAAAATCTAAACTTTATAAGCATGGGATGGACCAGGAGAGGATAATTGGGAAATTAAGAAAAGAAAGAGAAAGAGAATGCCAGTTAGCTCAGGTGGTTAGAGCGCAGTGCTCATAACAGCAAGTTGCCAGTTTGATCCCCACATGGGCCACTGAGCTACACCGTCCACAACTAGATTGAAACAATTACTTGACTTGGAGCTGATGGGTCCTGGAAAAACACACTGTTCCCCAATAAGAGAGAGAGAGTGGCAGGAGGGGGGCGGGAAGAGTTCAAAATGCTTCATAAATACAAGACTTACTAAGAGCAACCAAGATCAGAAAATTTCAGGAACATGGTTACACATGGTCGTGTAGGTGAGACCAAAGCTTCCTGTGCCAAAGAGGACTAATTTGTTGCACACCCGCAAGAAAAGTATCTAAAAGCCAATTGACTTAATCTCGTTAATGGTTAATCCCCCTAAGCACTGATGTGATAAATTTTCCACAAATTTGCTTCTAAATAAAAATAAGAATAATCAGATTTAGAATTAAGCAAATTGCCTCAGCCTACCATTAAACCACGGCACTAGCAATCTAATTAGCTAAATTTATTAGGAGTAAATGTGAATGAACCCAGAAATTGAATTTAAGGACTAGCACTGGTGCATTTTCTGAATCAACATGTCAGAGAGCACATTAAATAAAAATGCCTTTTCTTTCCAAAGCCTGAAAATATACAAAACGAAACAGAAAATGGTGCCCCACTAAAAGAGACTTGAGCTTGTTCTCACAGCATCTTACAATGAAGAGTCAATAGTATTTACTGGAATCAACAAATCCATTTTATAGTGCTTAAAACTGATACAATACTGACGGAGTTCATATGTCCTTCAATACTGAGGGAGTTGGGCTTCTCAGCTCAGTCAATAGATTGTGTTACTATTTAGGAAACGTATTGAACTTTATTATTATTTTTTTAATTCCTTAACTTTCCTCATTGGTTCACCCTTGTGGTTTAGATTTTGGTTCAGTTGCGATTGCCCAGGATGAGAAGTTTGCGTTTAGTTTTGCGGGAGGGGCAAATGGAAGAAGTAAATGGCATTTCAGAGGCTGGATGGGGAGAACTGTGGTTGCTCTTTTCATGTTTACATGATAGCTGTGCTTTGCATTACTGGCACTGTCCTAAACCCACACCGGTGTCAAAGGGAACTGGCTTTAGGCTAGAGGCTTGATACATGTTTTGCCCCTGATCCCCGACAGCCCGTGGGGTCACTGTTAGTGCTCTACTTCATAAATGAGGAAGCCGAGGCCCAGAGATCCTAGTTTACTTACCTAATTATTTAGGTAGTAGGTGATGGAGTTAAGATTCATACACTTATTTCTGAGTTCATAGACTGTCTATTATTAAAGTCAATCAGTTCTTATTTGAATGGCTACGTTTTGCTTAAATAGGCCCATTTTCACTTCTAATAACAACAGCAGTGACCAGCGGCTTTCTTCTTTCAAATCCAGTTTTTCTACATGACTTTTATCTTCACAAAAGTCTTGGCTGTGGGTAGTAAGGACAGTCATCATTCTCATTTCATAAACAAAGAGTCAGGGGCCCAGTGAGTGTAAGTAACATACCCACAATCACACATTTATAAGTAAACATGAATCTCAAACCCAGACGTATGAGCTTAAACCCCAAGCTTTACACTACCTTCCATGGCTGCCTCTATCCAAGGAAAATAAAAGCAGGGTAGAGAGCCAAAGTCTACCTTCTGACATCCGACATCTAACTATGCCCAGGTCTCCACGACCATGTTTATTTATACAAGGAAAATGACTACATGACAAATGGTTGATCACATAATTCAAATTAATAAGAGGAGATTAATCATTGGGTCATTTAATTATTGATTTAACAGGAAGTAGGTTATAATTTGGGCAGCATGATGAATATTCTTGTAGGACAGGTAAGCACAATCCTCCTAGAACTGAATACCATTGCTATTGTAAATTACCCTTTTGGTTTATTCCATAAAACCTCTGGGTTAACATTTAACCCCACCTTTGCTCGGCCCCTTAGGGATTCTGGGTCTCTTTCCTGATTTACAGGGAGTGTTAAGCTTCATTTTTCTTAAACTAAAAGACCAACAAGGTCAGAAGCAGAGACAAGAGGGATCTGACAAGGCCATGAGGCAATTCCGCGTCCCTCTCCTGTACACCTGTCCCTCTGTCTATGTGGGATGGGGAAAGGACGAGACACTCTTCCTCTTGTGAAGTCTCTACTGATCACAGAAGCAGACTTCAAATGATCTTTTCCTTGATGCTCCTCTGGGCTGCTTGGCTTTGTAAACTGTCAGAAAGCCGTCAAAATGGGAAGCTGGATACTGCCATCTCTGGAAGGATGCTGTCCACATCATGTCTGTGCAGTGGCACATACAACGACCTATGTGAACACGAGCTCGTCGCCTTGTGGCAATATTCCTGAATTCCCCTGGCTAATTAGGCCTTCACGTGCTGGAATAACAGTGGAAAAAAAAAAAGCTAATTGGAGATTTCATTAGAACCTGCACTCTTTCAAGACACATGAAATGGCCCAGATATTGCTGTGGATAAAATGAAACTTTCCTGTCTTGATTTGAGGTTATCAGCTTTGTGTTTTACAGCAGGTCATCTGCTGTTCTTATCTTCAGCCAGAGATGCAGAGGAGGCCCTTGCATCAGCCCCTGGCACAACACTGTCTGCCATAGTTGTTGGTCACTCACCAGGGAAGTGAGTGAGGGCTGGGCAGGGAGTAGAATTAGGGAAGCCAATAGCAGCTGCTTTGTGGGGAGTTCTCACTATGTGCCGGCCCAGGCAGATGAGCCCGATGCTGGATTTTACTTGATCTTTCCAATGACCCTGTTGAATAGGTCAGACTATTATGCCCATTTCACAGACTGAGAAACTGAGGCTTCCCCAGTATCAGAGTAAGATGTCAGAAAAATCTTTCGAATGTGTTATAAAGAGTAAATGAAGACTAAGGTAAATGGTAGCCAGCAGGTGCACATTTTCTTATTTATCGGGAAGGTCTCATTCTTTGCAGTGTAAATTCCCCACCAAGGAAACCCATTCTTTTTATTTCACAATATTGTGGGTAGAATCATTTTATTTCCCACATTAGCCTTCATATATCATAAAATCCATATTCAACAGAACTAATACGATGTATAAATAAGAAATGCTTTAAAAACTGACGCTGATTATCCTTACTGATATGACACCACAAGCAAAATATATAACAGGACAAAATAGTTAGAAAATATCAAATCCATATGCATTCCATCAAGTGTCATTCAGCATGTATTTGAGAGGCCGTTAAGTGCCAGGCCTGTGTTAGATTGGAGAGATTCATTGGTAAAAAGATAATGTCCTTTTTATCTTTTAATGGAGCGTATGGAAAAAAATACATTAAAAGTGTATCATTATATATAAATTGGTGTTTCTAAAGCTGAAATGTAAAATGAAAAACAAGACCCTGGTGGTCCATTTTTGTGTTATAAACTTTCATTTAAAAGCACAAAATGTGAATTACACACAAAAAAATCATGAAAGGAAAATCTTGGGAGAGGAGAAAAAAAAATGAATGGTCACCATGACCCTAAAAAGTAGTTATTAAAAAGAATTAATGAAAACATTGAAAAGAAAAAAGAAAAGATATGATGAGTAATAGTGACTAGATAATACCCGACAATTCTTTTGACATGCTTTGGAACCATATGTCAGACCATTCACTCTTACTCCTTGGGAGGCTCTATAAACAGAATTCAGAACAAACACATCATTGGGCGTATGCTGGGTATACACTTGACTTCCTCTGTAGAAAATATCCTTTAGCAGATGATGTTTTCCTGATACAATTTGGGTTCTGCTGTGAAGAACATAGTTCAGTTATCTCCTAATTTTGAAGGAAAGTGTTAGGAGAAAGAAATATAAGCAGTTATTGTTAGCCACAAAGATAAACCAAAAACATAGATATGATATTCTTTAAACTGCTTAGTGGGTTTGGCATCGTTTTCCAAAAACTTCACTGAGCATACCTCAATTTAGAAGAATAGCCACGAGGCCTCCAATTAGAACTATAATGAAATGTCATTTGGGGATTAATAACCGAGACTCGCAACATTATCTGAGTTGATGACAGTCGGGAAGGGATGGGGTTGCATGGTTCAGCTTCTGGTCAGAAATGCCAGCTGGTCATTATACTCCAGTAAATTTCATGCACCAATGTATTTATTGCTACTATAAACTGAAAATATGAAAGGAAGAAAAAGCAGAGATATATTGATTGCATGATGGGCCTGGGAGGTTCAGTTTGACATACATTATTCCTTGATAACAAATGTGGTTCTTGGTTTTACCCAGCCAAACTTGTTTCCCTCTGTTTCCAACTTTTGCAAATATGAGCATAAAATAAAAACGTGTACAAAAAAAAATAGTTCCACTTAAAAGGGTGTGATTTCCCCCCCCCCCTTTGGTAATGGTCAGGCTCCAAACCTTTCTCTTAGAGTAGACCTGGGGACGCTTAGGATTTGGGATCTAGGTCTTGAGAGGTTTGGGCCTCTTTACTGTTCTGATTTCCCAGCAAAAATGAGAGTCCTTAACTAGCTCTTAAGATAACAAATGGCTTAGCCACAGTAGGTCCAGAAATGGTCCTTTTGGGGGGCCACTTTTTGAGATAGTTTTATCATTTCTTTGTTTCACCTTTAGATTCTTAGAAAAGAAACACACACAGAAAATCAAAACTTGCTTTTAATCAATTTTCTCTTAGGCTAAGCACTTTATTGGTGTATGTGGGGCTCAAGTGCTTCAGCCAGAACTGAGATCCACTGTTTCTCCGTTGGTTTATTCAGAAGCTGGGAATAGGGATGCACAACAGGACACGGACTACAAGAAATGGAATACACTTGAGGTTGGAAAAGCATTTGAGAACATCATGTAAAAGAAGCAAAAAAAAAATCATTATTTATAAATAAATGAAGTGAGCAAGCATGCATTTAGGCTGCTGTGAGGCCATAGAAGAAAGTGACTTTTGTATAAATAGGAAAATGTTGAGGAAGTTAGAACATGAAGGAGGTGGGAGGACTCGAGCAGCGCAGCAGCTGTCTTGTGGCTTCCCGGGACCTATTTCGGCAAGTCTGGCATATGTGGTCATGCGTCAGGGTGGACGTTCTGGGGAGTCCTATATTTACCAGGTAAGTGACCAGATGTCTTTGTAAATGTGTAATAATTTCTAGGGAAGGGATTTAAAAAATCAGGCCATACCACCCAAAATAGGAAACCAGCTCTTCTTGCTTTAAAGGAAATTTATGGATAATTTGAGATAAGCCATCTGTGCAATAAGAAACATACATCCTACAGATGGTGAGAATTATAGGACACATAATATTGTTAATAATAGCATCGTTTTCAGATGTATTCTATGAGAACTATATGTACATGTGTTCATCGAGTCTGGTAGGGGGGCATTTTATATTTATACACGACAATTAGATTCCCTCCCCGATACAGTGCTAGACACATAGTAGGCTGTCAATAAGTCTGGAAGGAAGAAGGGAGGAGGAGGGGGGGACAGAGAAAGGGAGGAAGGACGGAGCGAGCTTTAGGGTTTTCTTGTAACCATTATGTGTATTAACTGAAATAATATACCATGCAACTGAGCGAATCTGGGGTTGACTGTGACTTGACAGAGGAAAGGAAGTAGAGGCAGATTGTACTTTGTAGCCCGATCACCTCCTCCTTTCACAGTGTGACTGATATTTCTCTACACCCCCAGTACTGTGGGGCCAAGAGTGGGCAGAGCTGAGGCTGCAGATCCAGATCCTGCCCGGGCGGTCTTCGGCAGGAAGCCGGAGCCGTCATGCATCCTGAGACGGCAGTTACCTCACTCATTTTGAAAAGAGGCACCTATTTCTTCCTCGCATTGTGGCTGCCTCAGCGCGCGCGCG
>NW_017732869.1:123375-151458 GCF_001890085.2 Hipposideros armiger | reverse complement strand
TTTTTGTTTTTTTTTAGTTAGCTGAGCCATCCTGCTACCTATTGGCAGCTCAGCGGCTGCTCAGCTCGGGCTGGCCTCGAACCGCTGTTGCTCAGAGCTCAAACTCTTGAGCGAGCTCTTAACCAACTGAGCCATTCGGCCGGCCCTTTGGCCACTTGTTAAGTTTTCAGGAAATCTGTGAGCCAGTTGTTGAATCCAACAATTATTACAAATCAGGTTATATAAATTTGCAATTAAACAAATTGCATTAAAAACAAAGGTAATAAATATTCTAATGCATTACCTCCAATTATTTTACTGCATTTTACTAAGATCCATGCCCTTGAGGTTATTTACTTCTATTGTATTTGTATGGAGAAAAAAAAAACTATAAAATAATATGCTACAGAGCGTATCTTCCCAACTCCACATTCAGTGATGTCACATGGGGAGCTTGTATTCACTCTACAGAAATTGGAGAATGCTACAAGTCAGGGCTTTTTTTTTTTTTCTTTTTTCTTGAGACTAGGATGGTGATTAAACTTTTACTGAGTAGACATCTTGTTTTCATTGAGTCAGGATCTCTTACTCCTATCTCCTGGAACTGCATTCTGCTTCTTTTAGATAAAAACTCTTTCCCTCTAGGAAGTTTTTGTGACACTTCCGATTCTACTGCCTGCCCTATTTCTTGATCACAGATATAAAAACATAACCCAGTTTTGGCCAATCAAAATTACCCTCCCCCAACTATGGTAATAAGCCCAGAATGAACATGTGACCTCAGCCAACCAATCAGTCCTTCCCTGAGGATTTTCTAGACAAATGCTAGGGAAATTAAGGCTTCTTATTTTTTTTCTCTGGGGTGGCTAAGCTGGGGTGATATAAACCTAAGACTGCCTGTGGCCATGCTTCCCCCAATATCCACGTCACACATAACAGGCCAGTCTCCATTGTGAGGGCCTGAGGCTAGCCACAGTGAACAGCAAAGGCCTGTGAGTCCCTGGGTACAGACATACCTGTTCATCCATGCTCTTTCTAGTTATGTAAGTCAATAAACTCCAGATTTTCCTTAACCTGTTTTGAGTTGGGTTTCTGTCACTCGAAACTAAAAAGCCCTGACTAACAGTTGGTTTGGAATAATCCACTTCTCTTTCACTGTCTCTTTGTTTCCTTGTTTCATCAATTGCATGCATGTATGAATTGTATGTTGATACTTTAAAATTTCTCTAGAGAAAAAATTCATTCTGGAAAAACCAGATGCAGTCATTCAGGAAATGCATAAATCTCTCTTTAACCATGACTTCCAAGGTTTTGCTATCACCATGGGAATTGGGGTAATAAAATAGAGAGGTTTATCACCTTCAAACTCAAACTCTGCCAAGAAGAAACAAGAGTCCAACACTATAATTCATTAGTGTTGCTTCAGCAGAAGAGCTATATAATGTTGGGAATATTTCTTGAAATGAAACCCTAATGAAAGGACTGGTTGGTTTGCTGCCATGATTAAGTTATAGAAACTGAAACCTGCTATATCACTTATCAGCAGAACTGTGACTAATTAGTATAGAAAAGGAAGGGAAATAGAATAAAGGAAAAGAGAAACTGAGAGAAAATTAAAAATGGAAAAGAAAAAGACCAGAAACTAGTTTGACTCCTTGTGCCTTCATCGTGTCCAAGTGTCCCTCTTCAAGGGGTAGTGCCATTCTGGGACTAGGCATTGGCTTCCTCTGCTGGTAGCTTGGGCACTTAGTAGAGGGAGTAGCCATGTTAGCCTTGGGGAAATCCCAAAATGAGGTGGTCAGAATGCCTCAGGTGTTGCAGAAGCCTCTTTGCCCAGCTGCCCCAACCCTTCCTGAACAGGCGATGTGACACGGCTTTGTGATGGTAATTATGCATAGGCTCAGTCACAGAGAACTCTATCTACCACAGACTTCCTGTGCCCAGTGCCAGTGGTGTTGCTAGCACAAGCAGTGACACCCATGACCTAATGGGAGCGGCAGAAGTGTCTTCACCAGACTAGTTTTGCACCACGCACTTATGGTATCCGTCTTCATTACGTAATCACAAGGCCTTCAGTCTTCCCAGATATCCTGTGAGCTAGTCAATAGACCTTTACTTTATTTTTTTCCTACTGAAATCAGCCAGAATTGTTTCTATTGCTTCTACTTAAGCACCTTGATTGAATCACTGAAGCAACACAGCACCAGGGTCATGGTTAGGAAGGCAGTGATAAGCCTTAAGTCCAATGTGAGGGGTGAGGTTCAAAATGGAAGAGTAGGGAAATCATCAGTAGTCAGGCTGGGGTGTGTGTGTGTGTGGACTACATCTGGGTACGCAGCTCGAGCAGCAGGCCAATGGCGACCAATTGACACCTTGTCCACCTTAGGGAGTGGATCCAAGGGCTTACAACTCCAAGCCACACTAGAAACAATGGAAGTTGGAAAGTGGGAAGGTTTCATAATGAGTATGGTAATTTTTCCCAGAATTGGTATTTTAGCTGGAAATATTTAATTGTGGTTATACATCTGTTGAACTTCAAATGAGGCAGAGATAATAGGGTATTAAGGGTCCTGTTATTCATCATATACATTTTCCATTCCAAAACACATTGCTCAAGCAAAACTGTTCTAGAAGATATTACTGTATGTCTCCTATCTTAGAATAGGGTAAAAATATAAAGAATTTGCATTTCTGTGAAATGAACATATCTTTGGAAAACATCTACTCATTTTCATCTCTCCTTGGATTATTTAAAATTGAATGAATTACCATCATAAAATAGAAATCATTTACCTATTTTTTTCTTATTAATATTTAGCACTTGATAGCACTTCCTCATCAGATAGTGCTTTTTGCCAGCATTTTGTTTCTAATTACTTGTTTCAGGTTTCTCTACTTTTGCATCAGCTTCCTCTCCATCTTTTATTGAATGGCATTTTTTTTCTAAGTGAACAATTGGAAGCGCTACTGTTTTGTCTCTGGTTAGAGAATTTTTCTGCTTACCCTTAGTGAACTATTGGTCATATTCTTATATTTTGCCGAACAGGAGGTGATGAAGATGATACAAATGGAACTGAATCATCTGGCGTTAGATGCCATGAGGTTGATGTGCTCTGACAGAGAGGCATTTTCTCCAGGAAAGGGAGGGCCGTTTGCCTTAATGGCTTCTATTCTGTCCTGGGATTTTATGGGAGCCTATGGGTTGGAATGACTGTCATGAGTAATGGCAACTTTCGTAGGTGTTGGATCCTCTGAGGTTGACTGATCCACACTTTCTCCCTAAGGTTTATTCACCTTAGACCCTGGTCTCTTTTGCTCTTCTCTTGTCAGAAAGACAAGTTTAAGAGCAACAAAACTCTCATGGATTCGAGAGTACCTACAGGTCAAAATCTACATGAGAAATGGAATGACTCAGGATGCTGGCAGTGAGGACAGGAACTTGACTGGAGAACCATCAGGGCGAACTTTGAGAAAAATCTGGAAAAGTAAATTATCTAGTAAGGTTTACTTGATTTAAAGTAAGCACAGACATGTTCCTCTTTTTCCTTCTTATCCTATCTTTCTGTTTTACACACTCACATGTATTTTGTTTGTTTTATCTTGTTTTGTATTTGTTTTTGCGATGTTAGCCTGCCAAAGTAAAACAATGGCCTACCTATACTGTGATTCTCCTGATTAAAACTGCAGCCCATCACATCCCATGTTTCACTGCGTGGGTCTTCTTGGAACTCCCAATTTTGGGCATGTACAAAGTATCACTTTGAACCATCAACTCACGATGAAGTTATAAACCAAGTGTTTGTTCCTTAACACTAACATTCGAATGAAGTTGACCATAGTGAAATATTGTCAGATACATGAGCTCAAGGATTTTGTTTCCTACTTCTCATGTTCCAGGCCTATTAAATAATTGATGTTCACAATAGAATGCACAAAGGACCTATGGATATTTATGTGGTTGTACTGAATGCCTGGGAACAGATTTTCCAAGCCTATGACAATGTATAATACTGAGCCATCTGACGTGAACTTAATGTTGGAAAAGCAAGTGAAGTTTTGCTAAGATTGTGGGCTTCAGATATACTAGTGAACTTCTAAATCACAGGCAGAATATTAAACAGCCTTAGAGCTCTGCTTTCTCTGGCTGCATCGCCAACTCCACTTACTCTAGAATCGATTGCAACGGCCTCCCTGCCTATATCTATTCCCAACTTTAAGACAAGGAATCACATAGTTGGGGCAGTTGTAGGTGTTGAAGTAACCGTCAAAGTTCTTTTTCAGTCTAAGTATCACTTGTGTGAATGTGAAAAATCCTATGCTTTTACTCATTCATTTATTCAAATTACAGTACCAGCCACTGTTGGGAAAAGATACAGAAATATGAATCATGAATGGTCACTCTAGGTAGGTAGGTAGGTAGTAAAAAGTTAAGTGGATGAGACAGACAAGGGCAATCATTGACCTCTGTGTGGTCAGGGTAACAGGATGTGGAGGAAAGTGTAGGCTGCTATAAAGACAATACAGCGTAGTGCCTGAGGGTTTGGATTTGAGTTCAAATCTGACTTTTCCACTTAATGAACTGTAGTAACTTGAGGCAAATTCCATGACCATTCTGGGCATTAGTTTCCTCATCTGTGAAAGCGGAATAGTAATATTATTCACCTGACAGAGTCTTTCTGAGGATTAAATTAGAACAGCTAGTCCCAAAATAGAATTTTCTCAAAGAGCAGTCTCAAGATTCGTGAGGTCTCTGAGACTCTTTCAGGGGTTCTGCAAGATCAAAACTATTTTCATAATAATGTGAAGAAACATTTACCTTTTTCGCTCTTTTTATTTTTTGATAGCAATAATGAGATCTCATATGCTTTTTCCCCATTACTCTTTCATGACTATACAGTGGACTTTTCAAGCGGTCACCTGATATTTGATATCTCAATAGATTGAATGTGGAAGAAAATGGGAGAACACAGATGTAGTCTACTAAATAAGACATTAAAGAAACTTATAGAAATGTAATTTTTGTTATTAAAAATACATTATTTTCATTAAAATTATGTGTATCATTTTTTATCTGAATAATTTTTAAATGAATTATGAAACATTTTGAAATTTTCCCAGCTTTAATTTTTAATATTGCAAATATTGATTAATATAACCCACATAAACAAAAGCTCTTTGGTGTCTTCAAGGAAGACTATCAAGGGGGCCGAAGACCAAAAAGTTTGAGAACAACTAAATTAGAACATTGTCTGATACATTCAAAAGCTATCTAAATGGTAACTGTTACTGTCCCTGTTAACGAGACCTAAAAGCTAGATGGTTTGTGATGGGGTTCTGTTGGTGACTCCGGGGAGCAAGGAGTATTGAATGGTTAAGCTGAGTTGAAAAGAGCTGATCTATTCTGTGTGTCTGGATTGAAGAGGCGGTTCATGTGTTAACCTAAACGTTGGCCATACTGGCTGGCCACATTACATTTATCATGATGGGGTTACACACACAGGTGTGAGGTGGTGCTGCCATCCAAATTCTACATGCAAAGAAGAAATTTTCACCTAGAAAAGATAACTCATGGTATAGGGTTATGAACAAGGGCTAATATCAGGAGGGGGATGATAAGAGGCAAGAAAGCCCAGTTAAGTGTTGAAAGATTCATAGAAGGTTACTGAAAGGACATGTGGCTACTTCTTAGAGTGAATGTCTTTTTTTTATGTTTTAAAATGACATAGGTATTGCACAATTACATCTTCTGCAAAAATGTTCTAACAATTCTAAATTTTGGAGGGGGTAAACTGTAAAATTGAATATTTAGCTCTCTACCTAACCATACTCCCCCATTCTGAGATAATTGTCATAAATAATTTGGTAATTCTCTTTCTAGACCTTTTCTATTCATGAAATATAGAGAGAATAATGATATCAAATCTTAGAGCGCATCAAATGCCAGATGTGATTCTAAAACATTGACCTAGATCAGCTCATATAATCTTGACAAACCCTTATAAAGCATTTACCATTGTTATTCTTTTTTTACAGGTATGGGTAGAGGGAGAACCTGAGGCACAGAGAGGCTAAGCAACTTGCCCAGGGTCACAGAGCTAGTGTGTGACATGATTCGCTTCACTTAGATGACTAGACAGATGAATAGATATAGGTAGAAAGGTAGGCAGAAGCATACTTTTTTTAAAATTTGTTTTTATAGATTTGGGATTGTATGTTACATGCCACTGTATAACTTTTTGTTGTTGTTGTTGTTGTTGTTTTCACTTAGCTGTGAAAATAGAACCTCACTTTATTTGATTTAAGAGTTCCACAGTCTTTTTCAGGAGCTGTGTTATTAGCTTGATGAACCTTATGGCTGGAATACAAACATGAAAGTGTTTAATTTTCCTCCAACCACATGACATCTAATCACCCTTTCAAGCCTCTTAATGACATCTAGACATGATCTTTCAAAATTGAAACAACCACAAACTTAACCATAGTCCAATTTAAAACACCCACCTCCTCCATCCCCACTGCAGGCCAGTCCTGCAGATGCTGTGTGTCTCTGCTGATTAGGACTGGGGTGGGGACAGCAGTGGTGGCGGTGCTGGGCCAAAGGAGCAGATGTCACTTCACTTGCCTGGGAGTGCAGCCAAGTATGAGTTGGTGATGATGGAAGCCTCCTGTGTTGCAGATGTCAAACGCTGGTTTACTTAGGGGATGTGTGTGAGTTCCTCTGGCTTCTCAGGACTTCAGTGAGAAGCAATTGGCTCTAACTGAGCACTTTTCATTAAGATAGAATCCTTGAAGCCCTCCTGGTATGAGAGTGGGGGAACTGCACAGCCTTCCAGGGGCTTTTAGTGACATGAAAATGTCTCCTGTGAGAAATTGAAACTCCTGGGCCATGTGGGTTTGTGGGGTGTAAATTTATACCACCCGTGTGGTATGGGATCCTTAAACATAGATAGGCGTCCAGAACCCCGGCATTGCTTTATGTGTTTAACTCTTTTTGTTTTTTAAAAGATTTTATTGGGGAATTGGGGGAGGGGAACAGCCAAGTTGTTGTCCTTCAATCTTAATTGTGGAAGGCGCAGCAAGCTTAGCTCCAAGTCCAGTCAAACTGCTCAGCTCAAGGTGCTGTGATCCACTAGCTGTGGGTGAGCATAGCCACCATCCCATACAGGAGTTGAACCAGCGGCCTCGTTGTTGAGAGTGCATGCTCTGTTTACTGAGCCATCCGGGCAACTGCTCAGCTCAAGGTGCGAAGTTCAGTCTTAGTTGCAGGTGTGCGTAGCCCACTGTTGAACAGGCAACCTTTTTGTTAGGAGCACATGCTCTCACCAGCTAAGCCATCTTGCCACATATTGGCAGCTCAGCGGCAGTTCAGCTCACTGGCCCATGTGGGAATTGAACCAGTGACCCTGTTGCTTAGAGCTCGCACCCTTGAGCAAGCTTTTAACCAACTGAGCCACTCAGCCGGCCCGTGTTTAACTCTTTAATCCACCTATGATTTATTTATTCAGATGATGCAGAGATCTCACTGATTTTTCCAAACGATGGCTATTTCTCCAAAGTTGTTGTTTCAATAGTTCCCCTTTCTTCAATGATTTTGAAATGCCAAGGTGATCATAATGAATTCCTAAGTATCCCATATATATATATGACTCTATTTCAAGATGCTGTTCTCTTGCCTATTACTATACCAACATACTCTTTTAATTAATGCAATTATTAGCATACTTTGATTTTAGGTTGGGAAAAGGATCTTTCATAATTCTTGTTCTGTATTGTTTTTCACATTATTTTCTACCTTTCAAATTCTAGATCATATACTCTCAATGGGAATATCTCCCCTAAGAAGGCAGAAATTAGTTCTTCAGGGATGAAAAATCTTACTCTTTTTATGTAGTAAGTGCTGACAGATATACATACAGTACTTAGATATAGTCTATATCTGTGGTATTAATGTTTCATGGAGGGTGTGATTAGAAAAAGCTGTTAAAAAGTCCCCTTAAGGTAGTAATAATATTAGTAATAATAACAATGATAATTTAAAAAGACTTGAAAGACACTGTTCTAGATGAACTTTGAAATTAGCTTGTCAGTTCCTCCTGCTGATTTTTGCAAAGGAAGGCTTTGGAGAGCAGAGAGATGACTTGATTTGACCCAGGTCACATTGCAAATTAGGAGCAGATCTGGGATGAACACCCACTCTTGACTTTTACTTTTCTTGGCACCTCGAATATGAAATCACTCCCAGGTTTTTGAGCAGCTTCTGTGCATTGGACAAACATCAGCTCGAGTTGCCCATCATCCTCCATCTTTAGTCCAGAGGGGCTGCTTCTGCATCTGCCAGTGGATGTCCATCTTCTGGCCTGTCTCTTCCTTTCCCCTCTTCCTTGTTCTTCCTTGTCTCTTTCTTAGAGCCTGAGCAGTCAATAATGGCATCAATTGGGACACTCCAGAAAAGAGCAGAGGTCAGCAACCTACCACAAGACCCCAGGGTTTGGGCTCCAAGCACTATGGAAACCTGCTAGAACTTCATAAGAGAGAAAGGACCCTGGACTATGTTGATCAGGAAAGGCTAAGATGGTGAGGGAAAGAGAACAGGTCCATCAATAAGAGAAGGGAAGCGAAAGGTTGAAATTGCTAAAGCTGTTTACATTGTACCTTTTTCTCTACTTTTGCATAAAAAAAAACAGTACAAAACAAACCAAAACTTTAATCTTTCATCAAGTTCTAATATTCTACTTTTTCACCAGCTCACCTCCCCTGTATTTCTGCTGATCAGCAGTGAAGCAAGGGGGGCATTTATCAGTCTTTTTTTCTTTTCTTTGATCTACCTTCTCTCCAACTGCTTATGCTGCTTCTGATTCCTCCAGAGAGGGGACTAGATGGACAAGAAAATAAAGGAGAAGGGGAAGAAAGGTCTTTCACTTAGGAGGTGCTATCTGTAATCCTCTCTTGACCACTGACTCCACTAATCTCTGATGGCTACAGAGCACTCTCTAGCCAGCCTCTTTCAACTCCCCCTGTGATAACCAGCAGATGTGCCCCAGTGGTCCCCTTGTGGAGTCCCCTCCCACATTGTACTAGGGGTGATATTGAACAGAAGAGAAATGATATATACCTTCTGACATGAGATTATAAAACACACTTCAGTCTCTTTCTCTCTCTCTCTCTCTCTCTCTCTCTCTCTCTCTCTCTCTCTCTCTCTCTCTCTCTCTCTCATTACTTGCTCCAAGAAAAGTCAGCTGCCATGTAAGCAACCCTATGAAGAAGCCAATATACTGAAAAAAACTGAAGCAGCCTTCTAACAGCCATGTGAGTGAGGTTGAATACAGATCCTCATGACCAGTCAAGCCTTCAAATGACTGTAGCGCCACCTGACAGCTTGGGGGCAACCTCATAAGCCACTCTGAGCCAGAATCACCCAGCCAAGCTGCTCTCAGATTCAAGACCCTTAAAACTTATATGAGGTATTTTGGATATTGGCTGTCTTAAGCTGCTAATTTCGGGGATAATTTGTTACATAGCAGTAGATAACTATCATACTTCCTCAGCTCTGGCCCTAGCAGTACCTGCCTGGGCTAGCTTTACCCCTGAAAGAAGTATTCTAGGGAATAGTCCTTTCATTACAGGTCAAACCTGGTTTCTCTCAGAAGTGTTCACTTAGTCCAAAGAAAACATATATCCTTGCCTCTATGAAAGTGCAGTTGGCTCTGACTGTAGCCTTCTCCTTCACCTTGGCATTGCGGGGGGCAGGCACCAAGCTCTGTAACCCCAAGCTGCAAGGAATAATAATCTTTGAAACATTTGTTTGTGCTCCATTTTGGGATGGGCTTGTATATTCATTTCCTAGGGCTGTTACAACAAATTCCCACAAACTTGATGGCTTAAACAGCTAAAACTTATTTTCTTACAGTTCTGGAGGCAGAAATCTAAAATCAAGTGCCATGCTCCCTCCAAAGACTCTAGGGGAGAATCTTTCTTTCCCTCTTTTAGATTCTGGTAGCTCTTGACATTCCTCGGCTTATGGCTGTGGAACTACCATATTTGCCTCCATATTCATATGGATTTCTGCTCTGTCAGTGTCTTTTCCTCTTCTGTCCCTTATAAGAACACTTGTCATTGGATTTAGGGCCCACCTGGGTAATCTAGGATGCTCTCATCTTAAAAACCTTTAATTACATCTACAAAGACACTTTTTACCAAATAAGGTGACATTCACCAGTTCTAAGGGGTAGGGTGAGGATGTATCTTCTTAGGCACTATCATTCAACTATAGCCTGTGAATTCCTTTATCTCAACAGTCACCAAGGAACAAGGAAAAAAGTCTTGATTACTCTTGGATTCTCTCTCATTTAGCTAGAAGAGGTGGGTGTTGAGTTAAGGAAAAAATGGCCATGTATATTGGTTAATACTTCTTGACCAATGTAATTTTTTTTAAGATTTTATTGGGGAATTAGGGGAGGGGAAGAGCATTGCAGAATTGAGTAAGGGGAACAGACAAGTTGCTGTCCTTTTGTTCTTCAGTCTAGTTGTAGAGGATGTTGCTTCACTAGCCCATGTTGGTATTATCATTGTGCTCTTCCTGGGTGAGGCAGTCAGTCGCCGGCCATGGGATGGCCGCTCACGGTGGCTCATGGCAGCCCATTGCAGCCCCACTGCAGCCTATGCCGTGGCTGGCAACTCACAGCTGCCCAGCTCCAGGTTGATCTGTTGTTCACCATCTTAGCTGTAGAGGGCGCAGCATCACTGGCCCTCATGTGGGATCCGAACCGGGGCCCTGCTGCTCAAAGCTGGCATCCCAAGCCAACTCCTAATCAATGAGCCACATGGCTGGTCCCTTGACCAATGTAATTTTTAATGCTGCCTCCCTTTCACTCTCAAAATTGTCCCAGTTGAGATAAGTTACATGAACATCTAAATTAAGGTTTTGACCAACTTTTAGCAAGTCTCAGAACCTTTCTTTAGAATCTTTGGACATTTGGCACCCAATCTAAGAGAGAACAGAAAAAGTTTTATTTAATATAAAATTACAGTTATTGCTAATATGCATTTCCTGAAGAGAGAGTACCACAGAAGTTTGGGGTAAAAGAATTATATAGTACATGTCATGAGGAAGAAGAAAAAGGATAGAGAGTACAGAAATACCTTAGTTTGCGAGCTTAATTCATTCCGGAAACAAACTACTCGTACTGCAAGACATCACTCATTTACCATGTTAAAATGTATTAGAAATGTTTGCTTGTCTTGTGGAACATTTGCAGACCAAGTTACTTGCAATCCAAGGTTTTACTGTATTTCAACGACCACATTTTTAAAAAGCAAGCCTGAAAAGACCTGTTCTGGGCATATGTCTTGAAGCAAGGGAAGAGCTGGCACCCCAGAAGTCCTTTAGAATTGGGGGTTGTACAAACAATGTTCCCCAGTATCCAACCCTACGAGGAAAGGACAGGGTATTTGGGGCCCTAAAGATGGGGAAACTAAGTTCCGTACACCTTGTCCAAACTTATCACAAGTTAAGTACAGGCCTTCACTGGGGGACAAGGACAATTCCAACAGGTAAAGAATGAGGTCAGGTTCGCCAAAGCCCCAATCTGTGGAAAAACTGGCCTCATTGGGCTGTTTTTCCCTCACGATGTTGGGACACTCCATTTCTAACCACCAACATGAGTGGGTCAGCCGAGGTGAGAGGAAAATGAGTGTGTCAGTATTCCACAGCAGAGGGGCCTTTGTTTTGATTATTTGTTTACACATTTGTATTTGTATATCACACTTTTCTTTACTATCTTCTCCATTCCAGTCATTAGGAAAAATTTGCTGTCTTTACATCTCAGCTTCTTCCTAGATTAAGTGAAAGTGCTATATATATTCTGTGGTTCTTAACTATTTTGGGGGACAACCACCTCCTCAACTGGCCAATTACTACTCACTCTGTAGATATTAACTTAAATGTCATTTCTTCCAATACTCCATGCTGACATCACCTCACCTCCCCCCTCCCCCAGGCTAGGATAGTCACCCAGCTTACATATTTGTTTTGCCAAAGAATGACCATTCTTTAGTTTAACATAATATTTAGCACCTAAGTGCTCAATAAATGAAAATAATAATAACAATAATTGCTACTGTTACTGTAATCATTATCTAAAATTCCTGACCTTTGAAGAGGTCATGATTATAATATGATAACACCACTAATTTTACTTTTAGGTCAGATAAATTATTTGGCTTTGTGTGCCATATCTCATTTAAAAATAATGCAAGGTTAGTAACTGTGAATGTGCTGAAACATATATATATATATATATATATATATATATATATATATATATATATATATATGGCTGTCAGGATTTTTTTGCATTACTGTTTATAAAAGCAAAATACAAACACCACAAAACCTTTAAACAATCTAAATGTGCAAAAAAAAGGAATGCTTAAATAAGTTATACATACAAGAATGCCATGCATTCATTGATGATAAAATTGTATAATAGAAGTATATTTGATTATGTAATATAACCTCATTTCATAAAATTATACATAATTGTTTAGATTCATGGATATATGCCTATGTGTTAACAGTAATTTTCCTTAAGTGGTGAGATTATTTTTCTACATTGTTTACAATAGTTTTTTTAAACAAGATTATTTTCATGAAATCTAGAGTATTTGATGTACCATTTGAGGATATATGTGATGGAGTCCAAGGATCACTGATGTAGACAAAGCCATTAGCTACATCCACGTGTGCATAACTGGTTTAAGTGTTTAAATTATTACTATTTGTAAGATAACCAATTGCTCAGTTCCTGTTAATGCTAATTTGTTGGAGGCTCCATGGAGTTAAAATGGTCAAATCAATTGCATGTAGCCATGACCTCAGACCATGAGGTGTGCTAAAATGAGCAAGACCTGAGCCTTCTGCAGAAACACGTTCCCCTTAGGGAAAGATGGGACATGGACCTTGACTAGCACTAGAGACATGTAAGAGGATCTACAGTGGAGAAGCGTTTTCTAGAATCAGATCCAACCCAGAAGGCAAGACTTACAAAATGAATCGGATATATATTATTGGACTTCCAAAGGGATTGAACCCATTACACATATAATGATTTATATTGACTCCTGTGAAAGCAATAAAAATGCCAACTCTTATTTTGATCTGTTGGCTAGGCCATGTACAGACAATGTGGGGTAAATATTCCAGAGGGCTTTGTAAAACTTTTGGTTGAATGCTTTACACTGGGCACCTCTGTGATATTGTGGGAGGTCTGATGAAAAAAACCCAACCAACATGCAAACATTTAGAATAAACACTTGGAATTTGTTTTAGTCATTTGAAAAGTAGCTCATCATTTGGCTCTCCCTGAGATCACTAAGATGGCATAATGGGAAATATTCTATTTTATATAACTTAGACAAATGTGGTTTGCAGATCAAGCACACTATTAGTGTAATATCTCAATTTATAGCAATCACGTAAATGATCAACTGCTCCATAACTATACTTTAATGTGGATAGTTGACCATCTTTCCATCATTGAAAGTCATTTTGATAATATACATTGACAAAAAAAGTTAAAATGAGATTCATTTTTTATTTGCATATATTATAATAAAGGGCAAGAGAATGTTCAATTTGATTGTAAGAAAAAAACCCAAGCAATTTAGAAAACTAATAATTCAAGGCAAACTTATTAACACATTGAGGACAGGGCATTTAAATATATAGATTCAAATCTGTGTCACCAGTCCATGATGTATTAATTATGCTTACAAAGATACTGTGATATTGCGTGACTATTATCATCTATTTTGAATATTTCCAGCGAGAAGAAAACTGTGGGACTATAAATCTAGGGTTTAGATAAATTCAAGGTTTAGAAATCATTGATTTCTAACTTTGGTTTTATCTTGGATGTGCTCTGGCTTGAACAAATATAGGGGCCAATCTGAACCTTAGTTTTCCCACTGGCAAGAAAACGACAACATGTATTTGCAATGATTTTTTCAGTCAGTCATAGAAAAGTTATTACAATTATATATACAAAAAAGATATTAGTCCCAGTATTGGCACTATTAAATACTTTTCCTATGTAAATTAAGAACATCTAATTTCTAAAATACATATATGTTGGGAAATTGAATTATGTTCCACAGTTCTGGAACTGAGATTTACCTGTTTGTCTCTATTGATTCATTCATTTATTCATATTTATATTCATATGGTGGGCACCTATCATCTGCCAGGTCCTGTTCTTGACATCAGAGATCAACAATGAATGAGAAAGACAAGGTCGCTGTTCAGTGCAATGTACATTCTAATAGGAGAGACGGAGAATAAATAATTGAGTTAATTTCAGACAGTTGATAAGTGCTGCGAAGAAAAACAGACAGGGGAACAAGTGAGTGTCTGGACAACCATGAATAGAGAGTGGTCAGAAAAGGCATCTGTAGAAGAGACTTTGGAACTAAACCATGAGAAGAAACCAGCCACACAGGATTTGTGGAAGAGCTTTTCAGATGGCAGGGAACCAATGCTAGGACCCCAAGACCTAGTAGCCTGGTAGAATATCAGATAGTGAAGCCACTATGGCCAAAGTCTAACTGGTAGAGAGAGTTGAGGTAGATATAGAATAGGAGGGCTGGAGGTTGGGTTTCTGAGCACAACAGAAGATAACTGCAGGCTTTTAAACAACAGTGATCAAGGATCACATGAGTCCCATAACACAATTGTCCACTGAACGGTTTTCCATTTATTTAAGAAAAAAATATATGAAGAAATGTTTTTTTTCCCCATTGTTTGGTAATGTCAAGTTGCTAGAATAGTTTTGTGAACAAATTAATCTTTAAAACACATTCAAATGGTCTCAGTATATTCCCAGAAAATTCCCATCTCTTAAAGGTCTCTCTACATTCCAGAAAATCATGCTTGCACTTGTTAAAATGTGCTTTATGATCTCAAAATGCTGGGTTAAAGCATTTCCTTAAATGAGCAGCCATAAATTAGACTGCATACTGCAGATTACTCCATAATTTGTTTTCTGCCAAATAGATAATGCATTCAGCACATCATATATATTAGAGCCGCTAAACTTCTACCCTTTGCTATCTAATTAGGCTTTTCTTGTTACTATGTGTTTCAGAAAATATGACTGTTCCAGTCCTTAAACTTAATGAGCCTCAGCTGGGGCAGGGATAGAGTTGCATCAAGCAGGGGTGGGTTTAACCTTTGTTCAGTTGTGTTCATTCAGATTATTCAGCTTGAGGGCTCTGCTGCTGAATGGGAGGGTCCTCCAGATAGGCTTGGCTACCTTTGTGTCACATGCCTGCCATTCGCTTTATTCTGCCCTATTTGTCATGGTAGGTGAAGGATGTTTCAATCACCAACATCTGGAAAGCTACTTTAAGTAACTCTTTGTTGATCAATTTTTCATTGTGAGATACATGCTGGGTTGGTTAAGTGGAGACTAGCTTGATTAGTGGTAAGGCTCTCTCTTTTTAAAGACACCATTAGAGTTTTACTTTGTGCCGTAAGCCACTTCTCATTCAGAACAACACTAAATGACAGGAATATAACTGTTAGGCCTTTACTTATAATTTTTCTTCACATAATAAATGTGTATCAAATGTGCTTCATAGGCATTTGAATTAGGAAGAGCACATGGAAGATTCTGGGAACTAGTTATGTTTGGTTTCTTTTCCAGGGAGTGACTTATATTGTGTTCACTTTATATTTATTGATCAGACCAAGCATACATGTATTGGATACTTTTAGGTAGGTAGATAGATAAATAGACAGATAGATAGATAGAGATAGAGGTATACAGATATAGATATAGATATAGATATAGATATAGGTATAGATATGTATTTATTTCACATTTTTAAAAAACGTGATTCATTTGTATATGCAAATCAAGAGTGCATATCTATCAAGACAAGGATCATATACTAAAGATGCTCTCTTTTCTCCAGAATGAGATCAAGTCTCATCTACTCTAAATCTGCTAGTCCCTTCATCTACCTGTGATCCCATCATCTCAGGGATTTGGAATCTGTACCATATACTTTTCTTTCCCCCATTAATTGTATTCATTCTTGTTCTGTTTGCCATTATTTTATGTGAGTTCTGTTTCTTTTCTAAGATTATAAACTTCTCAAGGTAGAGATCATCTCTTATGCTTTTTATCTTTGCTAAAAATTTTCTACATGTTGAAGAAATACTTATTGATTAGACCTAGAAGATTTTAAATTGTTCTAGTATCTTTTCTAAGTAATGGGACCTAAAGCTAATGAATCATATTAGAGATATTTATCCTGGTTTTGTTGTTAAGAAAAGAGGAGCAATATTAAGTTGTAGTCAAGAACATGGCTCTATAGTCTCATAGGCTTGGAATCAAATTCCTACTCCAACACTCAACAATTGTACATCCTCGGGAGATAGAAGATTTACTTTCTTATCTTCAAATGCAAAAATATTTACTTGACGTTTTTGTAAGGATGAATTAAAGGGAAGGCACCTGGAGCATTTAGAAAGCCACCTGGCTCATTGTAGGGATTCCACAAATGTAAACTATTATTATGATGATTATGATTACTACAACCTAAATAACTTTAGCAGTAACTTGTAGTCAATTACTTATCTCAACTGCATAAAATTTGACTCTGAAAACTGGAAGATCACCAGTGCTGTTTAAAGTTTTAATAGGCCAAGTTTGGGCATATACTGGAAAAAGCAAGAGTCAAATATATAGCCATATATTTATCCACTTAAATGGAATTTTTTAAAATTGATGGACACTATTAAAATACACTATAGTCACAGATGACTGCTTAGTACATGGAATTCAGTGTCATGCTGTCTGAATGGACCTATTTCAAAAGAACTTAGTTACTTAATCTCCCAGAAGTATCTCTTTATATTATAGTTTCACCTATAATAAAATGTGTGTCACTGATTCCAAGGGCAGCAAAACATTAAGGCTCCAGCGTGGTGATGTGTGTTGGCATCTCTTTCCTCTTGGTGTGCCACATGAGATTAATTATACCCACGTATTTGCATTATGTGTACTGTTTTACCATTTATACATTGTAAGACAGAGCACTTTCACTAATAAAAACTGCCACTTACAGAATCGGGGATGGAGGTGGTGTAACGTACCAAGCCCTAGGATTTTTACTCTAGGAAAGTAAAATTCAGTAGTCTGTACCACCTGCCAGCATCCACCACGTGAACCATCCACCACCCCAACACTCTAACAAGAAATTAGGGTTTCTCATCTCAACTCTTGATCCTTTTCCAGATGCTAAACTCTGACCATTCAGCAATTTTCTGCTGCTTAGCACTTATCTGTGCCTTCAGCCAATGTCTAAGTGTCCTATTTCCTTTGTCTCTGTTATCCAGCCTTGCCTCTTTGTACAGCGAGTTATTTCCACCCAGCTCGGGTCTGCGCCTCCTTTATTTAGTCTTATCCCTGGGACCTGCTGTGTTGTGTGCAGACTAGGGTCCTGTAGGATCCAAGCTGTATTCCCTGCTGAGACCTTTATGTGTCTGAATCTTTCCAAGAGACTGCGGAGAAACTGGTTCTTGCTGGAGTTAATTTATATGAAGAACCATCCTAAACAATGAGAAAGTCAGCACCTAGTCAGTCTCAAGTCATCAGAAGGGAGGAATAATCTTGAGTCAAAGCACATCATTATTCATTCATTCATTCATTCATTCATTCAAAGGCTCGAGTGACCTTAGGTCATACTCCATCTAATGGTCTTGAACACATCTTGATAGGTGATTATTGATCATCTAATTTCTGCTTACGTATCTTCAATGTCAAGAAACAAATGGGCCGGCCAAGTGGCGCGTTGGTTGGAATTGGCTTGAGACGCCAGCTCTGAGCAGCAGGGCCACAGTTCGGATCCCACATGAGGGCCAGAGACGCTGCACCCTCTACAGCTAGGATGGTGAATGGCAGCTCAACCTGGACCTGGGCTGGGATGGCGTGGGCTGCAGTGGGGCTGGCTGGCAGTGGGCATGAGCTTTTGTGGGCCACTGTGAGCGGCTGTCCAATGGTCTGCAAGCGACTGCTTCACCTGAGAAGAGCGCAATAATATTACCAACATGGGCCAGTAGGGCGGCATCCGCCACAACTAGACTGACGAACATAAAAGGACACCAACTTGTCTGTTCTCCTTTCCCGATTCCCCAATGTTGTTCCCATCCCCCAGTTACTTAATAAAAAAATCTTAAAAAAAAAGGAAAGTAACTAGTAAGCAGATATAATGTGGCTTCCACTCTCATTGCTTTACTAGTATTTGAGGAAGTGTGTGGTCAAGAGAAAGGTGGAAATAATAGCTATTGCCTAATGAGAGATAGGACTTCTCAAGCAGGTCACTGTGTCCTAGAGTTTATCCTCTGGCCTTAAAAGCTGTTGGGCTGTTAAGGGACCCCCCAGGTTCTCATGAGAAGGATGTCCCAAGATGCTGTCTGACTGAAGCTAAACTCAGTGCTCCAGGATCTCGGGCAGAATTTGTTAATCTGCTGCTGGGAGAGACTTAAAAGGCTCAGGAAACAAAACATCTATTTGCATCACTATCCCTATAGTCATTTGTATGTAAAGCCAAATCATAATCAGAAGTTGCTTTATTAATTAACCAAGAGATACCACCATTAGAAATAAGAAAGAGCTCAACTTCACATGATCAATATGTACTTTCTCTGTAGCCACACCCACATGGGAAGTCAAATTATAATCAGAAATTTGTCATGGATCAGAACAGGGGACAGTAGATGAATTGAAAGTCTACTGGCTGAAGCTGAGGTTTAATACAAGAAAATAAGAGAGCTGGCTCTTGATGATAATGAGAATCTTGCCCGGGGAACCTTGCATCCACTGCCAAGCTAGTGCTGGCTTTGCCGACACCCAAAGTCTGGACGCTGAGACTTCTCCCTCTGTAACTCTTCATTTCTTTGCTTCCACGGCTGAGTACATCCCTCTTCATTTGTTAGATATGCTAATATTTTCAATCAGGTTATAGTTCGTTCTGCAGGTCTCAGCTTTAATGTCACTTCATCGGGAATTTCCCTGACATTAATCTAAATTTAGTCCCTTACCGCACTGTGTCATATTAATGGGCACATTTTCCTGGAGAGCAATTTTCACAGTTTGTAGTAGTACATCTATTTGTGTTTTAATTTGTCTATTGTTTGTTTCTCCCTTAAACTTCTTCATTTGCATATATGTGATATCCATTATGCGTTGATCTTAAAATTTAACTGCCAGGAAGCAATGTTTTCTCATTTCCAAATTGAGCATGGGGCAGGGTGATAGATGAGCTCATCAACATAGCCTCTGAATCATGCTTTCTTCACTACAGTTGCTGCTTTTCTTTAAAACCCCTTAAAATCTCTGTGTCTTTTTCACCATTCCTTGTTGGAATTTTTGGTCAGGCATCTGTGGCTCTACACTATACTGGTTTACTCATAACTTTTTCTTTCTTCTTCCTTTCTCCCAACCACCTTCAAATGTGGTTAATCCAAAAGGTTTTATTGTTTTTCGGGGTTTTTTATTTTTTTTTAATTTTTATTTATTTATTTTTTTAGCTGAGCCATCCTGCCACCTGTTGGCAGCTCAGCGGCTGCTCAGCTCGGGCTGGACTCGAACTGCTGTTGCTCAGAGCTCAAACTCTTGAGCGAGCTCTTAACCAACTGAGCCACTCGGCCGGCCCAAAGGTTTTATTGTTATACTCCTGTTTTGAAGAAAACATATTGAATATATCGATTTGTGTTATTCCCATTAATTCAGTTAATATATAGTTATTGAGAACCTACTATGTGCCAAACACTGAGTTATAGGCTGCCTTCTAAAGATGGCTGTGTCATATGTCTGCAATCAAGTTGCTTACCATCCCCGTGGTGAAAATAGTCACTCTATTTTTTAACATATGGTGTATTAATAGAAGATTTGAGATATACAAGGTCTGCCAATTAAGTTTGCAAACTTGTTGCAACGATGTTATAAACCTTTTTTTTATATCAGAGGGATTATTCATTATGAATTGCACCAACTGGACAAACAGTTAACCAAGTTTACTATTTGGAAGTGCTGAAAACGCTGCGTGAAAAAGTTAGACGACCTGAACTTTTTGCCAACAATTCATGGCTCTTGCATCACGACAATGCATCAGCTCACACGGCACTGTCTGTGAGGCAGTTTTTAGCCAGTAAACAAATAATTGTATTGGGAACACCCACCCTACTCATCTGATCTGGCCCCCAGTGACTTCTTTCTTACCTGAAGATAAAAGAAATGTTCAAAGGACGATATTTTTATAACATTCAGGACATCAAGGGTAATTCAATGACAGCTCTGATGACCATTCCAGAAAAAGAGTTCCAAAATTGCTTTGAAGGGTGGACTAGGCACTGGCATCGATGCATAGCTTCCCAAGGGGAGTACTTTGAAGGTGACCATAGTGATATTCAGCAGTGAGGTATGTAGCACTTTTTCTAGGATGAATTCATGAACTTAATTGTCTTGCCTCATAGTAAGGCTAACAGATGAGGAAATGATTGCCATTGAAAATATGGTTTGTTATTCACAGTCCCCAAGACAAAGAGGCATACCGCTCCATGAAGGGGACACACAAGGAAGTGCCAGGGTTGTTCAGGAAACAGAGGGAGGAGGGAATTGTGGGCAAAAGACTTTATTGTGGTTTCTGTGAGAAGGAACTGGTGAAACATGGTCAGCAAGTTTAGCATGGGTTAGATTAAATAAAGTCAGCAGGCTCTGGGGCATAGGGGCTGACCTTGCCCTGCATGATTAGGGCAAGGAACGGTGGCCCAGAGTGTGAGAGCAGATAAAAGAGGTGGTCGGGTTGTGGATTCTGGCTCCATTAGTTTGTACTTGTCAAGTGTTTACATCTCTAGGAATTGGCTAGCTCTGGAAGGGGCGGTCCATCCAGGGTCAGCAAGGCTGCAGATGTCAGAGCACCAAGATACAGAAAATAAAAGATTTGGCTAATATACTGTATAAGTCTGGACAGGCTAAGTTGTGCTGCTACTGCAAATCCCAAACCTCTGTATTTCCCACTCACAAAGTTTGCCATGGGTCTGGTTAACTCTGCACAAGCTTGCCCCCATGTTGTAGCTAAATGATTCATAATGCTCCCATCTTGACACTTGGCTGCCTTAACTCTTGGACTCCATGCTCCTGATGGCAGAGAAGAGAGATTGTGGAGGACTACGTAGCGTTTTGCCACTGCCTCGGTGCCGAGGAGCACAACTCACTGCTGCTCACAGTCCATTCACTAGAGCTCCTCACGGCCCTGCCTGTGTACACAGAAACAGGCTGCATTACTTCCCATTTGCCTGGGGAGTCATGGTGGGATGCTATTGCAGAGGTGACCAGTGGGCAATCCAAACCTAGGGATTGGATGGAGGACAGGACTAAGCCTAACACCAGCAGCAGCATCAAGCACCTTTGAGTCAGGACCACAGCAGAGCAAGCCATGTGCTACTGATACTGGGTCATTGACAACAAAGGCTGTTGCCCAAAGGCCAAAATAGGTGAAGTACAGCCCACCTGGAGGTCAGTGGATCCAGAGAGAACTGGATGACAGCACTAGGGTGAGAGAATCCTTGCTCTGAACCTTCGCTTGTAGGCAATTGGGGAGAAGAATGAGAGGGAATAAACAATTGACAAAACAAAGCATTTACCCTGAAAAGGCTGCGTTTACCTAAAGGAGATTTACTGTCAAGTCAGAAACGACCCCGTTACCTTGGTGTGCTCTGATGGAAGGATGCTGGCCTGGGGAAGCTGTAGGCAGGCTGACTAGACGTGGGGCATCCTATGTGATTGGTTAGGGACGCATATTTTGATTTTCCCATTTGGTCCTAAGTTGGAAGCTGGGGTAAAAATTAGAGAAGCTGTGAGTTACTAATTAAATCCTGGCTGTTTGGGGCTGGTTGTTATTGTTTTGGAATTATTACTTGGCTTTGTGGACTAGTTGCTTTAGATGATAGTTTGACTTCTTAGATTGGTTACTGTAGACAGGTTGGCTTCCTGGGCTCTTTGCTCCAGGTTGTAGGTCAGAGTTGTATTTTTATATGTAATCTGGCCATTGTTTGTATATTCATTCTCTCAGGTATATTTTACAAGTTTTCCTGATCCTCAACCCAAAATAGGCTGTTTCCTAAAAGTTTATTTCCAGGTTGACAAATGAGCCTTCCAAGCACATTTTTTTTTTCTGAAGAGCCAGTAAATGACTAATAGCTATCCTGTAATGTCATTCAATTATACCAAACTAAGCCTGATGTATGTAGCCTCTCATTCAGTCCTCACAATGACTCTATGAAGTAGATGCTGTTCCCATCTCCCAGATAAGAAGACTGAGGCACAGAAGAGTTCAGAAACTAGCCCAAGATTCCCTAGATTGGAAGCAGAGGAGCAGGGTTTTCACTAAGTCGGTCTGAGTCTAAACCTTTTGATTTTAACCAATGTACTATTGTCTTTTTACTACCATTTCTCAAGATGGCATTCAGTAAATAACAGTTCCCTTCCTATAGAGTCAGAATATGGCAATGGCCACCCATACGATTGCAGAGGTAAAAGATAGGACCAGAGTCAGCATAAACTCTGAGGACAGAAAAAGTGGAAGGCTCCCTCAGGGGTACAGACATCAAGTACAAACACAAAAGGGCTTTGGTGGAGGGCAAAGCCATTCTGGGGAAGAGATCATATTTAAGGTAAGTTACTCATGATCAAGGATAGCTTGTGTTTTTTGTTTGTTCGTCTGGTTTGGTTTGGCTTTTAATCCCTGACATTTCTGTGATCCAAAGCAGAATGTGTGTGTGATAGTTTTAGGTGCCACACAGAAGGCAGCAGTGTGACATGGGCCTTCCATCGCCGCCTTTCTTGTTCCTTGTCCCTTGCAGTACAATGGTGCAGGGGCCTTGTGCGCTGCTACTTAGTACCATTTTTATACCTTTCCTGCTTATGATTATGCCTTTGCTTTCCGGCCATGGGAAGGGGTTGCCTACACACAGTGGGTGTTCAGTACATTTGGTGCATGTGCCAAGAAAGGAAATAAAAAACACTGTAATTTTTCTTACCTAAAAGACAACTCCCTGGAGTCCTGGAAAACTGAATTATAAATTAAGCCAATAGTTTGCCCTTAAATGGCATTTTTCATACATTTATAGCATGTGAAGTGAAATAACTTGAAAATTCTCTTTAGATTTCACAAATAGTGTTGTTTCCCAATGATTTGCTCTTATTTTTTTCTTCTAATGAAAGTTCTAACACTGTTCAGATGATGTAAATGAGTTGGTTACTTTAGCGTCATCTCAAAAATGTCCAACAGTGTGTCTCAAGAATTTTCTTGCCCTCTGTTTATCTTACAGTGGCACTAGTAAAAAAGCATAACCATCGTCAGGGTATGAACATACAGTAGGGTTTTGATATCCTCGTTACATCATAGTCTTAACATCACATGTGTAAGAAAGGACAGGCAGCCTTATTACTCCAGTGTAACTAGCAAGACTCTTGGGAAGCTTCATTAACTCTTAAAAGGCACTGATGTCCTATTTTGTACATCACTGGTCCTGTGAACTATGTAGTATGATCCTTAAAGTTCCCATTGGAACCAAATTCTTAGCTTTGGTCTAGAAATATCGCCAACCAATTGGGAAATCCTGACATAAAGCAATGGAATATTGGCCAGGTTGCAGGTGTTTCTCTGAATAGGATGGGCTACCATAGCTTCATCTGTACCTGTGTGGTGGGTCTGGGCTGAAAGTGAAAACCAGTCCACAGTGAAAAGGTCGTAAGACTGTTTTTCTCAATGTACAAACTGGTCATCGTGACCCATTGTCGGTGGGTGATGGAGCCTCACTCATCTACCTCCATCACTCATCCCTCCCGTAACCAAGAGCCAGCTTTTTCATGACAGTTTCCCAGGGACCACCCTATAGAGAAGTGCTCGTTTGTCGTCCAATGCGTGACTTCTAAGCCTGGCTAAGGAGATCAGCACCAATGCAGCTACCTGAGCGGCTTCTTCATGCTGGATCCTATGTTGGTTGTTCTGCTCCAAGGCATCCAAGCCAGCTCAGGCCACCTGCACCTCAGACACCTGATCCACTCTCATTTTCATCCCATATCTGTCCAGGTCCAGCTTTCTTATTCTCTTTCCCAGCCCATGCTCAATTCCTGGCTCTATATCATGTTTTGGCATTTGGACTTTCTCCAACAGGCTTGGCTGTTCCTCTTGTCCATGTTGTGTTAGACAGTATAATAGAAAACCCATCTTTCACTCTGCAACCATAGAAACCAGTCCTAATGCAAGCCATTTAATAGTAACATCAACAGAAGCTGCCACTTCTGGGGAGGCTAGTACATACAGCCTGTGGGTCAAATGGAAGTATCAAGGTCAAAGACAGTATGGAATTTTTATGCACAGCTCCATGTGGAAGGCTAAAATATAATAATAAGGATTTGATAGCTATTTCCTTTAATGTTGTGCTGCATCTGTGAAGTTTTAAAACTTGTAACTAGCATTTTAATCACTATGTGAAATGAGATGTAACCATTCTAGACTCATCTGAAAAACCTCTAGTTTTAGAAAGGAATCTTAAGAGTATTCTGCAATAAACTTTTTGAAAGTCTTTTCCAAACGCCTAACTCATGAAATGAACAACTTGCAAAATGTTGCCTTATCCTAGCATTTCTATCCAATGACAAAAGAAATTTTATGCTGATAAAAGATGGAGGAGCCCATTTCTGATGGTTGACTCAGCACTTTGGTGATCTAACACCAGTTTAATATGCAATTAGCACAATTAAGCTCCATCCCATTGATTAAACCTACTGCATGTAGAAGATGGCTGCCTCATTAGAATGACAAAGTTGAGCCAGGGGACTGTGGGCTAAGCTGAGCAATGCCCGTCCCTTCTCCTTCATCCACCCCTGCCCTACTTATTGAGAATTTAATTTTCACTTTAACAGAGGGAGCCTGCATTCAAAAGAATTTTCTATAGAACAGGTAAATACTCAGAGATTACACTGGCCTTCTTAACGCCAAGAGAACTATTCATTTAAAGGGTCAGGATCCCAAAGGGATTAAATGGGGTAATGAATAGAAGACTGCTTTATGAACTGTAAATTTTATATGAAAAAAAAAAAGAAAGAATGCCCATGTTCAATTTGGGCATCACTGTTATGTAAATCCTGTTGGGGTTCCAAGGCTCTGCTCAAGTCATCGCTCTATAAAGAAGCTTCCTGTCAGTCCCAGCCCTTCTCTCTCACTCCTGCTGACCTGCAGAGCTATGATTTGACATTTCACATGCATTACCTGTCATGCGACCTGCCTGTTTTCTTTCAAACCCTCGCTGCCAGGCATCATGTGTCCCAAAAAGTAGGCACATGCTGTGTTTCTTGATCGAGGGATCATGAAGAGATATGATTGTCAAGGTAGAGAATTCCTAGACAGCCACGTCTGATTCACCCATGTTCTTCCAGACCACCTCATTTCTGCTGTCTGACTTGCTGACGCCAACATCCAGGGGAGTTGAGAGAGTCATGTTAGATAGCGCATGTGGAGTTTGTTGCAAGAGGGTCACATTGGATAATGCACGTGGGATTTGTTGCAAACTATAAGTTGCAACCGGACTGTACATGACTAATGGTGCAGGGTTACAGTTGAAAGTCCACAGCAGAGTACATGCATAAGTCAAATTTTGACAATTCCGTAAACGTCGGTTAGGTGGAGCAGTATCCTTCCCTCCAGGGGAAAGGCAGTAAGGTGGAATATAGTATGCTCTGGGATTCAGAAAATCTGGGTTCCAACTCTGGATTTGCCATTGGCTTTGTGTCTAGTACGAGCTTCACTTTCTTTTTCCTGTGAAATTATGGCATCGAATGGTTGATTTCTCAGTTTTCTTCTGTTTCTATAGGTAAACAAAATGTTGTAAGATTTAGTTGTCAATCCTTTCATTTATATAAAGGGTGGCAGGGCAAAGAGAAAGAATATTCTATAGGAAATCCACCACTTTTTACATTTCTATTGGAATGGAGAATAAAAGCATTCATTAATAAGATTACATTGATTCAACCTTGTTACAGAGAGAGGGGGTAGAAGGAGAGCATTTCATGAATAAACCATGACAACAAAATAAAAGTATATGTGAGGTTAAAAGAGGCCAATATCTCAAACTCATATATGGTCTTTGATTCTGAAGTGCTTCTGATGTTGGGTTATATCTATTAACATAGGTAATTCCAAAATTATTTTTGTTGAAGCACTTACTGGGTGTATGTGGCACCAGGGAAGTAATGGAACAGGAATTAATGTTTTAGTGCAAGGAATCTCAGTTTAAGCTAAGGAGATAATCTGCGAGTAAATTACACAGACTCTACCTGGTATAGGAGTTTAGGAGAATGGTAACATTTCTGACTGAGATGCTCAGAGAACACTTGACAGGAGAGTTTGATATAAATTAAAATGTATTAAGGAATGTAAAAGGTATGCCAAGTAGTAGATGCCAAGAGTAATAGTGCAAAGATGGGAACAATACAGGGGATGTTTTTCTAACAGTGAATAAAGCAGCCAGATTTCAGAAAATGGTCATATATGGTGGTGGTAGGAGATAAGGCTTGAAAAACAAGTTAGCCCTAACTGGGAGTGACATTGAATGACATCAGAGGGATAATCTTCAAAGGATTTTATCCTTAAGACAACAGGAGCACACTCAAAACTTTTTAAAAAGACAGTAATGGATTGAAACACTTTATTTTTTTAAATGTCCATCATTCATCAGAATGAGTTTAAAGAGGACAGTGTGACAACAAGCAGAAAAGTTAACATGTTACTGCCAAAGCCCAGGAGAGCATTGACAAAATCCTGAACCAGGGGTGGAGGGTAGAGGGGGGAGTGGGGGAGGGGGTGGCAGGAGGAATTGAAAGAAAAGCAGAGAAGCAAAACACTGGGGGAAAGAGACTTGTCTAGGTTAGAGCAAGAAGCAAGCGGGGCCAGACAGAAACGTCTGTGAGGTTTTAGGTCTGGGAAACTGAGCAGATTCATGGTAGTCTTATAAAGAAGAGGAAGGAAAGAAAGCAAACATATTTTGAGGAGCCTAACGGGGTGGTCGTCAGTTTTTTAGGTAGTGGACTTGGACGGTGGAAATAGAGCCGGGAGGAGGTAAGTGTCGGTCAAATCACCAGGAGGTGACCAGCTCTGACTGATAGTAGAAATCACATAAAGTATGTTATGGGAGCTGAGAGCAGGGGTGCTGGCAGACCTGCTTTGTGGTCACTGATGTGTGAACGTGCCATGGAGGCAAGAAATCTTGGATTCTAGGGCCAGACTCTCCTGTTTTCATCTCCCAGCCCTGCTGCTTGCTGACTGCAAGACCTCAAGCGTGTTACTTAACCACTGGTGCCTCGGTTTCCTCACCTGTAAAAATAGACAATGCCAGGGCCCACCTCTCAGGATTAAGTAAACAAGTCTATGTAAAGTGTTTGTGACACACTAAGCTTTTTAAATGAACTCCTCTAAGACTTAATTTTTCTCCTCTGTAAAATGAAGATTTAATAGTATTTACTTATAGACATACTGTGACAAATACCAAAAAAGTATACAAAGCTCTCTGCAAAATGACTGGTCTAGAGCAAGTGCTCACTTTGAATATCTACTTAACTCAATCACTCAGTAAGTATTTATCATGTGCCCACTACTCACCACTTTCCTAGTGACTGGAGGTGTGTCAGTGAAGGAAACAGGTAAGGCACTGGCATCCTAGTGGGACAAGCCAGGCAATGGATGCCATGTGAAAAAAGCAAAGCAGGTCAGGGGCACAGAATGGGGTGGGAGTGGCTTAGATGTGGTAGTAAGGAAATGCCTTTCTGGAGAGATGACCTCTGAGCAGAGTCTCAGCTGAATGAAATTCAGGGGAAAAGCCAAACAGTAATCTGGCTGTGGGAAGGGAGCTTCTGGGCAGAGCCAAACATGCATGTCCTGCGCCAGTGTGGGCAGGCGCCTCATAGCCTGGAGGACCCCAGGGCTCAGTGAGGCTGGGACGCCGCAGAGGGGTAGGCAGGAGAAAGTATACTCCTCCCT